>NW_020867067.1:914544-1008491 GCF_003369695.1 Bos indicus x Bos taurus | reverse complement strand
TAATGAAACATGAAACCTGAGTTCTATTCACAGAGCCACAAGAATGAATTCTGGGAACTTGGAAACACACAGGCAAAGTTATTTTAGAAGACAGAGATACAAAGTCCTCAGCATAGACACTGATGAGGGGGTGAAGAGCCCCAAAAGGCAAGGATATAGCAGTTTTATATCTTTTAGTATGACCTGTATGTTTTTGGTTGACTCATGAGTTAATATACGCGATTTTGACCAATTAATTTAAACGTCACAATGTCCAGTTTGTCCAATTTATGGCTTTCTTGGATCCCCCAGTTTCTCAGTTCTCTAGACATTGCAACGCCATCCCTCAACCCTTTCTCAAGACCCCAGACCATTATTTAGGGACCAAATGTATGTTTAAGAGCTAATGGTTTCTTGGAGTTAGGGTTTTTTTGTTTTTTGTTTTTTCCCCTTGATAAACTGGACAGCAGTTAGTGATTGTCTTTTCCTGGATCTGAATGCTTATGACCTTCCAGACCAGGGAGGCATTCCTCTGAATGACTGGAAATTGGAACAAAGAGTGAGATGCCTACTTGAGAAGAGAAAAATTGAAATTAAAAAAGGGATTAAAAATTGAATTAAAAGAAGTCTTACACTGTCTAGCAATTTCTGCTTTAATTATAGGAGGACGATAAGAAAATCAACATATGAAGTTAGTTGGAAAGATGTTACTTATCTTTAGGACATCTTCAGAGGTCAGGGTCAGAAAGAGGCTCTTGTGAGGGGAGTCTGACAGGGCCGTAAGGAGGTCAGGTCCAGAGCCTGTTGGACTCAGTGTGTTGTATTGTAACGTGATCCCCTGCAAATTTCATTTGTGTTATTAGTTGAACTAAGGAGGTCTTGGGTCGTGCTTCCCTGGTGGCTCAGAGGTTAAGCATCTGCTACAATGCGGGAGAACCTGGTTTGATCCCTGAGTTGGTAAGATTCCCTGGAGAAGGAAATGGCAACCCACTCCAGTATTCTTGCCTGGACAATCACATGGACAGAGGCTACAGTCCACGGGGTCGCAAAGAGTTGGACACGATCTGAGCGACTTCACTTTCACTTTCAAGGAGGTCTTGAGACCACAAGGTCACATTTTATGTGATATGACTGGAGGCATTCTTGAGTCTGGTGGGCTTCCCCTGGTGGCTCAGTGGTTAAAGAATCCACCTGCCATTGCAGGAGACACAGGTTCGATCCCTGAGCCAAGAAGATCCTCTGAGGAGAAATGGCAACCCACTCCAGTATCCTTGCCTGGGAAATCTCATGAACAGAGGAGCCTGGAGGGCTGCAATCCATGGGTCACAAAACCAGTCAGACACGACTTAGCCACTAAACAACAACAGCCAAAATCCTTGAGTCTAATACAGTTCAGAAAATTTAAGTGCTTGGTAATACAGGAATGCATCTACAGCCTTATCCACAATGGTCATTCAGCTCTATCTGTGCTCCCCGAACCAAGGGAACTGTATTTGATTTCTAAATGTATTTTCTTAATAATTAAAGTAGATGTACAATGTATGTTCAGTAGAACACAAACAGGGTATTTTAGTTAAGTTATATTGTGTGTAAGCCAGAGTGACTTGCTGCTAAGTCACTTCAGTCGTGTCTGACTCTGTGCGACCCCATAGACGGCAGCCCACCAGGCTCCCCCATCCCTGGGATTCTCCAGGCAAGATCACTGGAGTGGGTTGCCATTTCCTTCTCCAATGCATGAAAGTGAAAAGTGAAAGTGAAGTCGCTCAGTCGTGTCTGACCCTCAGTGACCCCATGGACTGCAGTCTTCCAGGCTCCTCCGTCCATGGGATTTTCCAGGTAAGAGTACTGGAGTGGGGTGCCATTGCCTTCTCCACCAGAGTGACTTACCGACACCCTAATATGTGTGTTTATATGGTTTGTAAGCATATGTCTAATTTTCTCCCTACCTCTTTGTATATTTAAAATGTAGTTTTTTAAAAAACAATATCCATGAATGTAGGATAATAATTAGACAAAGATGTGTAATTTGGATATATGTCACTTTCCTTTTAATTTTTAACAGGTGGCTAAACCCCTTGTTTTAAAATTGGTCACAAACGGAAATTAGAAGCAAATGACATGTACTCAGTGCTTCCAGAAGATCGCTCCCAGCACCTCGGAGAAGAGCTGCAAGGGTAAGCCCAGGCAGGAGGGAGAAGGGGAGGGAGAGTGAGAATTTCCACGTGTGGCTAAAGGTGTAGCCAGAGCTTTGCCTTCCTCTGGGGTCTTCTGAGCCTCCTTCCCTGACACTGAACTGTCAGCCCTTCATGCTGATCCCAGGCTTAGCCCACTTTGGAGGTTGGGGGAGCCTGTATTCCCTGTGTGAGTGGATGTGGAGGGAGCCCACAGCCATGGCCCTGGAGACCTAGCTCTGTCCAAGAGATGGGGTCCATGGAGGACAGTGTCTGCCCTTCTGAACTGCTCATGACCTGTGAGTTCAGCAAAGCTTAGCAGGAACTTGTTTCTAGAATCTGGGACTTTTCTCTGAAGACCTGGTCTGGTGCTTTTCCTGGTGCTTCAGTGTCTGCACCGCTCATCTTTCAGGAGCCTGCGAGCAGTTAGCCAGCATCTATGGGCAGCCACGGAGCACCCTGTAGTGAAGACTTATCCTCTGCTCTGTCCCTCCCCTGTTTTCCTGCGGCAGGGCTGTTCCTCACTGTGCTTTGTCTCTCTTCACAGGTACTGGGATCAAGAAGTGTTGAGAGCCCAGAAAGATGCACGGGAGCCTTCTTTAATGAAAGCAATCATAAAGTGCTACGGGAAATCCTACTTAGTTTGGGGAATGTTAACATTTCTTGAGGTAAAAGCTTTTCCATACAGTGCTTTGCATTTCAGTGTATGTGAGTCAGTCCTCAGATGGATGGACTGAGGCGGGGAGAGGACAGTGGTTTAAGGTCCAAGAGTAAATCTCATCTAGGAATCATGATGTAGATCAGCGGTTGCATTTCTCTTTAGGACAGACAGGTGCTTAAAAGACTTGACCTCTGGGGATTAATGATCAAAACATAGTGTAATGGAAAGATAGCACCGGAAAGGAAAGATATTTTATACCATGTTAGGATGTTCTTGGTGCTCAGTATAAATGCTGAGTGATCCTGGACCAAAAGAATATCTTACAACCTCAGGGAATATGTGTCCTGTGGTTTGGAGGAAGTAAACTTCAGAGGTCAGAGATGAGAAGATGGCAACAAATGTAACAGATTCCAAAACAAAGCCCAGAAGCAGAGTTTTAACAAAGCATTGGGACAGTAATTTGAAGTACAGGATTTATGTGGCAACAACAGAACTATGCTCAGCAACATGGAACTGAACATTATTTTTCATACAAAGTTAAAAGCACATTATATTTCTTTCCTGACCACTTGCCCAGTCCCCATCTCTTTGAGAGAGACAAGCTTCATCATAATTATTTCATCTGATTGATGACTGTCATTTGTAACTTTATTGCTGCTTCTGTCTCGGGTATTCCTTTGGAAAAGGTGTATGGATTCATTACATATTCTAATGTATTGCCTGTAGATTGTAAGATAAAGTCAAACACATATCTTCTTATACTTTTTAAATTGACCTGCCCTTATACTTAGAAATGTCTCTTAATAGTAGGCTTCCCTGGTGCTCAGAAGAATCTGCCTGCAATGCAGGAGATCCATGTTCAGTCCCTGGGTCAGGAAGGTACCCTGGAGAAGGAAATGGCAATCCACTCCAGTATTTTTTCCTGAAGAATTCCATGAACAGAGGATCCTGGCATGCTCCAGTTCAGGGGATCGCAAAGAGTTGGACACGACTGAGCAACTATTACTCACTCAAACTTGGAGTCCAGTCCAGAATAATGTAAGACATTTTACAGGTGCTCAGCAAGTAATTGTTGACTTTTCCGGGTCACATCTGATAAATGCTTTCTAAGAAAGGATCATCCTGTTCCTGTGGAACAGAACCTGGGGCCTTGCATCTGGGCTGGAGCTGCCAGAGCGTCCAAGAGCTCTTCCCTGGGGTGTCCCTGGCACACCCTTCCCTAGGGTGCCCCTCCTCATAGGCCAGGTCATCCAGGCCAGACCCCTACGTGGGAGAAGCTTCAACTTCACCATGAATTCTGTGCACCCTCCATGCTGGTTTCCATCCTGGCTGTGGGGGTGGTTTGCTGGTTGAAGGGGGATCTTGGTAGCCTGGCATTGGCAGAGGGTGGAGGAGAGGATGTGCAGGGAAAACTAAAGACAGAAAGCTGTGAACTCAGTAACCTCCATGACCCTGAAGATCCTGGGTCAAGATCCCCCAGAGGACAATCCACCTGGGGACACAGTGCTGTCAGCCCCCTGTTCTGGCTGAGCCTGCTGGGGGTTTGCTGCAGGCCCTCCTGGGTGGCTCGTGCTCTCCATGGTCCCTTAGCGCTGCCTTAGGGGCACGGGCAGTCTGTGAGTGTGTGAGAGCAGGAGGGATGGAAGATGCAGCTGCTGTAAAAGGGGTGTTTTAGGTGGAGAAGGTGGTGAGCTGTCCTCAGTCCATCGTGTTGGGGGTGAGGTGGGTGGGCCAGGTGGTTTACAGGCGGGTGGCATGGCTCTTGTTTAAAGGCTGTGCTGTGCTGAAGGGCACTGCAGGCAGTGGGCAGCTGGGCAGGTGAAGTCCACCCCACACAACTGGAGAGAGAGAATCTGTCAGCTCCCAGGTTACTGGATGGTCCTGGGGGATGGAGTTCTCATTGATGAGAGAAGTGGATTGGGCATTGTGCCAGAGGGTGGGACAGGTATGTGGGGCAGGGTGCCACCTTAGAGAGGGCAATGACCATCTAGCTACTGCAGTGCCTTGTGAAGGGCAGGGGGTGGGAGAGGGAGCAGGAGCCCGTCAGGCTGCCCCAGCCCTTCTTTGTCCTGTGTGCAGCTGTCCCAGTCATGGAATTTCCACATAGTCACAGTAAGTCTGTTTGAAATACACAGTTGGCATGCTGGTGTGGCCTGTTTGTACAGGATTTCCTGACCTCACACAGCAGCGCTCTCATGAATTCTGTTTATCAGGAAACCCTGGGGCCTTGGTGTCTGCCTGTGGCTCATGCCAGGTGCCTGGTTGGACGAGTGGTCTCCAGGTTTAATGTCTGATCATATCCTGGAGCAGGTCTTTCTCTGCTGCCCCTGGTTCTCTAGTTTCTCTTTGGTACTGGATGCTAAAGAAGCTTAAAGTCAAGTGGGTCTCAAAGCATAGACCATGTGGCTGGGTTTGAACTGAGCTGCTGGTTTTTCTTGCTGTCCTGGGCTGTTGGCTCCTTGGGTGGGGTCGCTAAGCCTTGGATGGATTCCATCCTAATATGAGCTTTGGTTCTTGGCTACGGCAGCTCATGGGAGAAGCAGACATAGAGAGAGAGCCTGCAGGATCTGGAGTTCTTCCTGAGAGCGAATCTGCCCCACTGTGGTGCTGGGAGTGTTGGTTTCAAAGTTGTCCAGCCCTGGAATACATCCTACTGAAAGTGAAAGTGTTAGTTGCTCAGTCGTGTCCGACTCTTTACTACCCCATGGACTGTAGCCTGCCAGGCTCCTCTGCCCATGGAATTCTCCAGGCAAGAATACTGGAGTGGGTTACTTCTCCAGAGGATCTTCTTTTTTTTAAATTTTATTTTATTTTTAAACTTTACATAATTGTATTAGTTTTGCCAAATATCAAAATGAATCCGTCACAGGTATACATGTGTTCCCCATCCTGAACCCTCCTCCCTCCTCCCTCCCCATACCATCCCTCTTGACCCGGGTGTCAAACCCGGGTTTCCTGAATTAGAGGCAGACTGTTTACCATCTGAGCCACCTGAGGGTCCATAAAGGTCCCTAGGGGCTGCATAAGGTACAAGTGATAGAGCTCCAGCCTCTCTTTTAGGAGATTGGTTTTTGGGTGGTCATGGTGGAGAAGTGGGGAGTAGAGGACCTTGAATGTAGGGGCTCATCTGTGTGGTAGTACTGCTAGTACTAGTAGCAGTGCTACTTAGTTAAATAACTGATTTTATGAAGCAACTTCCCATGTTGTGATCTATCTGTACTGCTTGTTGGTCTTTGTATTTTAGACAGTGGAAAATGTAAATTCAACCCAGAAGTCTGTAAAACACAAACGTGTTTCCTTGGTGACCTCCAGCCCTCTTTCAATTCCTTGGGTGCACAGCATGCCCCGTGGATCATCCATGGTCCCAAGCAGTGTGTTCCTTCCACCCACAGCACGAGCAGGGCCTCCCAGGTACTCCTGGCGGCACCAGTGGGAAAAAACAGGATGACGCCAGTAGGGTGAGGCTTTTAGGTTTCAGGATTTTGAGATTCAAAAACCTCTGTCCTATGAGAAGTGAGGAGTATCTCTACTCCTCAGAGAAACAAGTACCAGGCTGTGGAGCACTTGCTGGTCACCCCTAATTAGAACAGAACAGCCAGAGAGCTCCCAGCACTCCTGGCCCCTGTGTGCACCTCCACGGGTACTGAGGGTGGAGAGGACAGGTCTCTGCCTGCCTGGGTCCCTCAGGATGGAGAGGAGGAGCCTGAAGCCTCTGCCTGGGCCTGAGTCACAGAGACCACCTCCCCAAGTCATTAGCACTTCTCTCTGAGAGGTGAGGTCTCCACTGCTGGTGTGTAAGTGGGGTGACCTCAGAGAGCCAGAGTGGGTTCACCCAGTCCCTTCCTCTGAGAGGGGAGGAGTGGCTGGGAGTTATGTCCTTTTCCCAGGACCCTAAAAAGTGGCTTGGTCTTGTCTGGTCACTTGTCCTTTGTCTGAGGCCACTTTTACTGATGGTCTCTGGTCCAGGTGGAGGTTGGGAAGCACATGTTTGTGTAAATCTTCACTTTGGAGCTCAGCTGATGGGCAGGAAGTAAACAGAATCCTCTGTTTCCCACAGTGGGCTTTATGCCTCAACTCACAGCTTTTTCCCCAGGAGCTGAGTGGTCTTTGCATTTATTTCCAGTCCTTTCTTCCATGTGTCCCTTACTTTGCTCAACCCAGGAGGCTGAAGAGTGGCTGCTGGTGGCAAAGATACTGTGGGCTGAGAGCAACCACTGAGGACCACACAGCAAGGGAAAGGAGGAGGGGGCCTTGAGCCAAGTGGACGGGGACCTGCAGAGCAGACCTGCTGTGTGCCCTGCTGGTTCCTGAGAGCATCGTGTTAGCCCTTAGGTGTCAGTAATAGCCACCGTGATGACCTTGAGTTACAAATGAGGGTGATGCTTTTCAATCCATTTTCTTTTCTTTTTCTAAGTATATGTAAGATTTTATTGCAAAATTAAAAGAATTTTTTTAATTGAAGTATGATTGGCTTACAAAGTTTTATTAGTTTCTGGTATACATCATTAGTGATTTAATATTTGATATAGTACATAGTAATTTTAGTTACCAACTGTCACCATAAAAACTTCAGTTCAATTCAGTCACTCAGTTGTGTCCGACTTTTTGCAACCCCATGAACTGCAGCATGTGAGGCCTCCCTGTCTATCACCAACTCCCAGAGTTCACCCAAACTCATGTCCATCAAGTTGGTGATGCTATCCAGCCATCTCATCCTCTGTCATCCCCTTCTCCTCCTGCCCTCAATCTATCCCAGCATCAGTCTTTTCCAGTGAGTCAACTCTTCGCATGAGGTGGCCAAAGTATGGGAGTTTCAGCTTCAGCATCAGTCCTTCCAAAGAACACCTAGGACTGATCTCCTTTAGAATGGACTGGTTGGATCTCCTTGCAGTCCAAGGGACTCTCAAGAGTCTTCTCCAACACCACAGTTCAAAAGCATCAATTATTCGGCACTCAGCTTTCTTCACAGTCCAACTCTCACATCCATACATGACTACTGGAAAAACCATAGCCTTGACTAGATGGACCTTTGTTGACAAAGTAATGTCTCTGCTTTTTAATATGCCTTCTAGGTTGGACATAACCTTCCTTCCAAATAAGCATCTTTTAATTTCATGGCTGCAGTCACCATCTGCAGTGATTTTGGAGCCCCCCAAAAATAAAGTCTGACACTGTTTCCACTGTTTCCCCATCTATTTCCCATGAAGTGATGGGACCGGATGCCATGATCTTAGTCTTCTGAATGTTGAGCTTTAAGCCAACTTTTTCACTCTCCTCTTTAACTTTCATCAAGAGGCTGTTTAGTTGTTCTTCACTTTCTGCCATAAGGGTGATGTCATCTGCATACCTGAGGTTATTGATATTTCTCCCGGAAATCTTGATTCCAGCTTGTGTTTCTTCCAGCCCAGCATTTCTCATGATGTATTCTGCATATAAGTTAAATAAGCAGGATGACAATATACAGCCTTGACGTACTCCTTTTCCAATTTGGAAACAGTCTGTTGTTCCATGTCCAGTTATAACTGTTGCTTCCTGACCTGTGTATGGGTTTCTCAAGAGGCAGGTCAGGTGGTCTGATATTCCCATCTCTTTCAGAATTTTCCAGTTTGTTGTTATTTTTCTTGCATGTCTCTTTTCCCCCATCATCTATTCTCTTTGTCCAATGTCTAAGCCCAATTCTCAATGATATCAACATAATTATTCATTTGTTGTACCTTATAAAGTGACTTTTGAGACCAATCTAATATTTTTTATTTTTTTTTTGGAGTTCATACTGTGTTCATTTGGGTGTATCACGCAGCGAATGTGTTTTTAAATTATTTTGTTTCAAATCACTTTTGATAGTTCTTTTTTGTATGGCTCTGCAAACCAACAGGATGGGTGTATATATTTAGGTATATGTAATTTTACTCTAAAATTTTAGGAATTGCTTTTTAAAAATTTAGTTATTTTATAATCATAATTCTGTATAATGTTTTCATGATTCCAAAATCAAGAAAAGGTTACTTAAAGAAGTCTGATATCATTGTTAGCTCTATTCTAATTCTTCTTCTCCTTTTATAGATAACTTTCCAGGCTAATTTTGACTCATCTTTTTATTAATGTTTCTTAAATATAGTTTTTTTCTGAACATGTTATTTTTCCAACTGTGCAGAATGAAAATTTTCAATTTTAATACTGTAATCTCTGGACTTTTCTGGAAGCATGAAATGTGCAATGGAACTCTGGTAAAAAGTCTTTGTGATCATTGTAATTCCTTGTAATTCCTGCAGATTAGGTCTGCAGCCATTCCAGGCTCAGATGCCATTACAGTGCGAGAGTGGAGGTTAGCAGATACTTACATGCGGTTAGTTTCCGCATCCAGAATCTACAGGGAGAACCTTCTCCACCCTAATCAGTTGAACCTAAACCAGTTTCTGGAGGCTGGGTCTTGGGTGTCAGAGTACACCAGTCCCCTCCCAGGTGATGCTTAGGTGTGGTCAGGATGAAGACCAGTGTGTAAGAGACGAGTGAAGGCTAGTATGTCTGGAATCCTGATGGTTATGATTTCCACAGGTTCACTGCTTTTCCTCCTTGTCTTTGGTTTTTTCTCAACTCTACATTTTGTCACCTTTCACCCAGTTCTAAAGATTCTGTCTATTGGTTTTTTCTTACAAGCCCATTCTTTTCTGCTTATATGTCTCAGTCAAGCGTTTGGTAAAACTTTGATAGTTTGTTTCTATTTTTGTGTTTTTTTTTTCCCCATGAATGAGATATGGGGAAGTTGTGTGAGAAATGTTTCAAGTGCATTAAGGTGGAGAAGGAATTCTACCCACTCAGAAGTTCTAGCATCTAAGCTAACCCTGCAAGAAGTTACCCTAAGAAGCAACAGGTGGGACCCACTGTCAGGTGCTTTCCTGAGGCTGAATACCAAGGACTCTACCACTAAATGTCTGCCTTGAGCTTCCCTAGCAGTTTACTGGTTAAGACTCCATGTCCCCAGTGCAGATGCCAGGGTTTTTTTGTTTTTTGTTTTGGTGTTGTTGTTGTTGTTTTTTTTTAATTTTATTTTATTTTTAAACTTTACAAAATTGTATTAGTTTTGCCAAATATCAAAATGAATTTTAACTTATTTATTTTAATTGGAGACTAATTGCTTTACAATATTGTGGTGGTTTTGCCAAATATCAACATGAATCAGCCATGGGTGTGTACATGTGTTCTCCCATCCAGAATCCCCCTCCTACCCCTCCTACCTTCCTCCCTCCCCCATCACTCTGGCTTGTCCAGAGCACCAGCTTTGAGTGCTCTGCTTCATGAATCAACTTGCACTGGTCATCTGTTTTACATATGGTAATATATATGTTTCAATGCTATGCTCCCATATCATCCTGCCCTCTCCTTCTCCCACATAGTCCAAAAGTCTCTTCTTTACATCTGTATATCTTTTGCTGTCTTGCATATAGGGTTGATGTTACTGTCTTTCTAAATTCCATATATATGCATTAATATACTGTACTGGAATTTCTCTTTCTGACTTACTTCATTCTGTATAATAGGCCCTAGTTTCATCCACCTCATTAGAACTGACACAAACACATTCTTTTTTTTTCTCTCTCTACATTTTTTTATTTTATTTTATTTTTAAACTTTACATAATTGTATTAGTTTTGCCAAATATCAAAATGAATCCACCACAGGTATACATGTGTTCCCCATCCTGAACCCTCCTCCCTCCTCCCTCCCCATACCATCCCTCTGGGTCATCCCAGTGCACTAGCCCCAAGCATCCAGTTGAAATACATTCTTTTTTATAGCTGAGTAATATTCTGTTGTGGATATATACCACAACTTCCTTATCCATTCATCTGCCAATGGACATCTAGGTTGCTTCCATGTCTAGCTATCGTAAACAGTGCTGTAATGAACATTGGGGGTACATGTATCTCTTCCAATTCTGGCTTCCTCAGTGTGTATATACAGCAGTGGTATTGGTGGGTCATATGGCAATTCTATTTCCAGTTTTTTTAAGGAATCTCCACACTGTTCTCCATAGTAGATGCCAAGGTTTTTGATCCCTGGTCAGGGAACTAAGATTCTGCATGCCACATTGTATGCCCCAAATAAAAAGTCTGCCTCAGAGACTCAGACTCTCAGATAATCCTGAATAATGGATGTGGTGGTATTAAATTCAGTTCTTTTAAAGATCCTTTATGATTTCAGATTTGTGAAGAATTCTTGTGAAAGAATAAAACTATACGCTCAATTGGTTTGTGGAAAGAATATACATGTGGTCATAGATTGATGTCGAAGGGAAAGGGTTTAAGGGGGCAGTGTTTGACCCTGTTCCTGCTTATCAAGGGGATGCTACCCAGCGTCCGAGGTCAGGGCCGGCAGCCGAGAGTGCCAGGCTGCGACAGCGCAGGAGCAGCTGAGAGGAGCTACCCCATGCACGAGGCCAGGGGCAGCGGCTGGGAGGAGCAACCCCACGTCCAAGGAGCAGTGGCTGCACGGGCACAGGAGGGCCTAGAGGAGCTATTCCACATTCAAGGTCAGGAGGGGCAGCGGTGAGGAGATACCCCTCGTCCAAGATAAGGAGCAGTGGCTGCACTTTACTGGAGCTGCTGTGAAGAGATACTCCATGTCCAAGGTAAGGAAAACCCAAGTAAGATGGTAGGTGTTGCAAGAGGGCATCAGAGGGCAGACACACTGAAACCATAATCACAGAAAACTAGTCAATCTAATCACACTAAGACCACAGCCTTGCCTAACTCAATGAAACTAAACCATGCCCATGGGGCCACCCAAGACAGGCGGGTCATGGTGGAGAGGTCTGACAGAATGTGGTCCACTGGAGAAGGGAATGGCAAACCACTTCAGTATTCTTGCCTTGAGAACCCCATGAACAGTATGAAAAGGCAAAATGATAGGATACTTAAAGAGGACCTCCCCAGGTCAGTAGGTGCCCAATATACTACTGGAGATCAGTGGAGAAATAATTCCAGAAAGAATAAAGGGTTGGAGCCAAAGCAAAAACCACACCTTGTTGTGTATGTGACTGGTGATAGAAGCAAGGTCCAATGCTGTAAAGAGCAATATTGCATAGAAACCTGGAATGTTAGGTCCATGAATCAAGGCAAATTGGAAGTGGTCAAACAGGAGATGGCAAGAGTGAACATTGACATTCTAGGAATCAGCGAACTCAAATGGACTGGAACGTGTGAATTTAACTCAGATGACCATTATATCTACTACTACGGGCAGGAATCCCTCAGAAGAAATGGAGTAGCCATTATGGTCAACAAAAGAATCTGAAATGCAGTACTTGGATGCAGTCTCAAAAACGACAGAATGATCTCTGTTTGTTTCCAAGGCAAACCATTCAGTATCACAGTAATCCAAGTCTATGCCCCAACCATAATGCTGAAGAAGCTGAAGTTGAACAGTTCTATGAAGACCTACAAGACCTTTTAGAACTAACACCCAAAAAGATGTCCTTTTCATTATAGGGGACTGGAGTGCAAAAGTAGGAAATCAAGAAACACCTGGAGTAACAGGCAAATTTGGCCTTGGAATAAGGAATGAAGCAGGGCAAAGACTAATAGAGTTTTGCCAAGAAAATGCACTGGTCATAGCAAACACCCTCTTCCAAAAACACAAGAGAAGGCTCTACATATGGACATCACCAGATGGTCAACATGGAAATCAGATTGATTATATTCTATGCAGCCAAAGGTGGAGAAGCTCTATAGAGTCACCAAAAATAAGACTGGGAGATGACTGTTGCTCAGATCATGAACTCCTTATTGCCAAATTCAGACTTAAGTTGAAGAAAGTAGGGAAAACCACTAGACCATTCAGGTATGACCTAAATCAAATCCCTTATGATTATACAGTGGAAGTGAGAAATAGATTTAGGGGCCTAGATCTGATAGACAGAGTGCCTGATGAAATATGCACAGAGGTTCCTGACATTGTACAAGAGACAGTGATCAAGACCATCCCCATGGAAAAGTAATGCAAAAAAGCAAAATGGCTGTCTGAGGAGGCCTTACAAATACCTGTGAAAAGAAGAGAAGTGAAAAGCAAAGGAGAAAAAGAAAGATATAAGCATCTGAATGCAGAGTTTCAAAGAATAGCACGAAGAGATAAGAAAGCCTTCCTCAGTGATCAGTGCAAAGAAATAGAGGAAAACAACAGAATGGGAAAGACTAGAGATCTCTTCAAGAAAATTAGAGATACCAAGGGAACATTTCATGCAAAGATAGGCTCGATAAAGGACAGAAATGGTATGGACCTAACAGAAGTAGCAGATATTAAGAAGAGGTGGCAGGAATACACAGAAGAACTGTACAAAAAAGATCTTCATGACCAAGATAAGCACGATGGTATGATCACTGACCTAGAGCCAGACATCCTGGCATGTGAAGTCAAGTGGGACTTAGAAAGCATCACTACAAACAAAGCTAGTGGAAGTGATGGAATTCCAGTGGAGCTATTTCAAATCCTGAAAGATGATGCTGTGAAAGTGCTGCACCAAATATGGAAAACTCAGCAGTGGCCAAAGGACTGGAAAAGGTCAGTTTTCCTTCCAATCCCAAAGAAAGGCAATGCCAAAGAATGCTCAAACTACCACACAATTGCACTCATCTCACACGCTAGTAAAGTAATGCTCAAAATTCTCCAAGCCAGGCTTAAGCAATACATGAACAATGAACTTCCAGAAGTTCAAGCTGGTTTTAGCAAAGGCAGAGGAACGAGATCAAATGGCCAACATCCACTGGATCATCAAAAAAGCAAGAGAGTTCCAGTAAAACATCTATTTCTGCCTTATTTACTATGCCAAAGCCTTTGACTGTGTGGATCACAATAAACTGTGGAGAATTCTGAAAGAGATTACATACCAGACCACCTGGCCTACCTCTTGAGAAACCTATATGCTGGTCAGGAAATAACAGTTAGAACTGGACATGGAACAATAGACTGGTTCCAAATAGGAAAAGGAGTATGTCAAGGCTGTATATGGTCACCCTGCTTATTTACCTTATATGCAGAGTACATCATGAGAAACGCTGTGCTGGAAGAAGCACAAGCTGGAATCAAGATTGCCGGGAGAAATATCAATAACCTCAGATATGCAGATGGCACCACCCTTATGGAAGAAATTGAAGAGGAACTAAAAAGCCTCTTGATGAAAGTGAAAATGGAGAGTGAAAAAGTTGGCTTAAAGCTCAACATTCAGAAAACAAAGATCATGGCATATGGTCCCATCACTTCATGGGAAATAGATGGGGAAACAGTGGAAACAGTGTCAGTCTTTATTTTTTGGGGCTCCAAAATCACCGCAGATGGTGACTGCAGCCATGATATTAAAAGACGCTTACTCCTTGGAAGAAACGTTATGACCAACCTAGATAGCATATTGAAAAGCAGAGACATTACTTTGCCAACAAAGGTCCATCTAGTCAAGGCTATGGTTTTTCCAGTGGTCATGTATGGATGTGAGAGTTAGACTGTGAAGAAAGCAGAGTGCTGAAGAATTGATGCTTTTGAACTGTGGTGTTGGAGAAGAGTCTTGAGAGTCCCTTGGACTGCAAGGAGATCCAACCAGTCCATTCTGAAGGAGATCAGCCCTGGGATTTCTTTGGAAGGAATGATGCTGAAGCTGAAACTCCAGTACTTTGGCCACCTCATGTGAAGAGTTGACTCATTGGAAAAGACTCTGATGCTGGGAGGGATTGGGGGCAGGAGGAGAAGGGGATGACACAGGATAAGAAAGCTGGATGGCATCACTGACTCGATGGACGTGAGTCTGAATGAACTCCGGGAGTTGGTGATGGACAGGGAGGCCTGGCGTGCTTCGATTCATGGGGTCACAAAGAGTCGGACATGACTTAGCAACTGAACTGAACTGAACTGCACTACTTATCAGGAACATTTTAATTTGGTTAGTTTCATGGTTGACAGGATAAGTCATTGGCACCCCACTCCAGTATTCTTGCATGGAAAATCCCATGGACGGAGGAGCCTGGTAGGCTGCAGTCTTTGGGGTCGCTAAGAATCAGACATGACTGAACGACTTCACTTTCACTTTTCACTTTCATGCATTCGAGAAGTAAATGGCAACCCACTCCAGTGTTCTTGCCTGGAGAATCCCAGGGATGGGGGAGCCTGGTGGCCTGCCATCTATGGGGTCGCACAAAGTTGGACAAGATTGAAGCGACTTAGCAGCAGCTGCAGCTTGGTTGATAATGAATATTTTCTCAGTTGTTTTCTCTTTTATTAGTTGAAGGTGAGAATCGGGAATGTGCAGATAAGAGAATTTCTTGGTGGTGTGTGCTCACACCTGTGTACACGTGGTGGGGTTAGGTTCTGGGAATGCTGCCACCAGTGTCTGTGTCCCCAGCCACAGGCGCTCCTTGCCTCTCTGAGAGACTCTCCAAGACAAACAGAGTCTTCTCAAATTGGACCTTTCCTTGGGATTCACACCATTATTTGATTTGGAGATAATACTTGGAACGGAGCATTGAGCATATGTAGGAACTAATCTTCTGGTAGTCGGAAAATCTTTTGCCTGGTTTGCCTCAGCCAGTTTTACCAAATGCCAGAAATGGAAATATTCACAGATTACAAATGCTGCTGATAGCTGTCCTGTTAAATGACTCTTCATCTCTAACCTTTCCTTATGTGTGGAGGAGACGGATTTACTCAGTTTACCTTTGAGGGCTGTAATCACTTCTGCCCTATGTGTTCTGGAAGCTTGCAAGAGTCGTATTTAATATGTGTATTCTTATTCTCTATATGTACTTTGGGGTTTTGTTTTCACAGTTTTGTGTTATTTACTATTTTGCTTTCAATTTTTTTTTTTTGAGAGAAATTACTGGAAAATTGTTCTTTGCTTGCTGTTATTTTTCATATGGAGTATAATATCAATTTTCTGTTTTCAATAGTTGCAACTTATGCCAGAATGGAAATTCCTTGTATGTTATACTTTTAATCACCTTTCTGAATTACCATGACTGCTCCTTGTTAGAGGAAAACTTGTGCATTTGTACTCAGTTACTCAGTTGTGTCTGATTCTTTGTGACCCCAAGGACTGTAGCCCACCAGGCTCCTCTTTCCATGGGATTCTCCAGGCAAGAATACTGGAGTGGGTTGCCATTTCCTCCTCTAGAGGACCTCCCCAACTTAGGGATCAAACCTGCATCTCCTGTGTCTCCTGCATTGAGATGAATTCCTTATCATTGAGCCATTGGAGGAAGTCCCAAAATAGTGCTTAAGAATAACAAATGACTTTCCTCCCAAATTACATCAGATCAAAGTAACAGGTCATGACTGAAAACCTTTATTATCTTTTGAAAATTTCTATTCCCAGGAAAGAAAAATCATTACCAAGAAAAAAAAAAAAAAAGAATTGACAGATGAGTGGAAGGTATGGGCCCTAAACTGGCATTATACCTTAATGAGGCTTTTTGATAAACTGTTTTTTTTTTTAATATTTATTTATTTGTCTGTGCTGGGTCTTAGTTGCCACATGTGGGATCTAGTTCCCCGACCAGGGATCTAACCCTGGTCTGTTGCATTGGGAGTGTGGAATCTTAGCCACCGGACCACCAGGGAAGTCCCACAACTGAATTATTAAATATTGTCTCTCAGCGAAGAAAAAACCAGATATGTTTAGGTTGTAGCGATCTGTCTTTATTTACTTTTTTTTGCTGGATTTGTTGCACTTAACCATATTCTCTTTGGTGAGTGATATTACTCTTATTTCTCCTGTAATTACAAGGATGTTAGGCTCAAATGGAGAGCTGAGTAAAAGGCAACAGTGATTCCCAAAAAGAATCATAAATTTCAGGAAATTTGGGGATGGCAGATATTCCTGCTGGGCTTCTGGTGGTTTGTGACTGCAGCACTGGACTGCCCTTGGCGACACCTGGGCTGGGACTGCCCATGTGTACAGTTTGACATTTTTGCTTATCTGTGTGGCCTCCACATTCCCATCTCAGGAAACTCTATAAACAGTGTGTTTGACAATCTGCTGTATGAGGGACTCTTCCAAGAGGTCTCTGTGCCTCTTGGGATGGATGACAGGACACGGTGGAAATGTATCAGAACTGATCGTTTTGCTGCTGTCTGATCATCTTACTTATACTTCTTCAGCTAAATAGTGTTCTCTTTATTCTCTGTAGTAGATGAAAATGTCCCTGACTTCATGGAAGGAGAGGCAGTTGGTGCAGCCTGTGAACGTGTGTGTGTGTGCATGCGTGTGTGCATGTGTGTAGAACAAGACAAGAATGCTGAGGTTTAATGAGACACCCATATGAGGCATGGGGACATCTTTTGATAAATATCCTGATCAGGCACTAGTTGGCTAAGAAAATGCTTAGTTTTTTTGTTGTTTGGTGTTATGGATTCTCCTTCCCTTCCTCTTGTATGTGGCTTCCTCAGCTTCAGACAGATAGAAGAGAGCTGTCAAAGCAAACCTGTCAGTTGCTTATCCCGTCTGTGTTAGTAAGGTGGGATTGCCAAAAACAAAAAGCCCTGTTCCTGAAAGACTTTCAAACTTTTAACATTTTGTCTTTTATGAAGTCTGTGTAGGAAATGATGTTGAGGGTGGAGATGTTTACTTTAGGTGAGTGGTTTTCATTCACTGAGTGGTTTTCCTTGATGGGAAAGGAAAGGGAAGCTGGGGAAAAGGAGACCTTCAAGGGGTGACTAGAGAGAGGAAGTAAGTTGTGGGGTGAAGTGGCTGTTTGGCAGGGTAGGTAGGTGTTGCTGTTTCTTTGCCTTTTTCTTTGAAAAAGAAACTTGCTTTCCTAAGTCTTATTCGGGGTAGAAGCCTCAGTGCACCTTGTGTCAATTGGTTTAGCCTTGGGGAAGGGAGGATTGGGAACATTTCTTCCAACCCACCTGCAGTGGATGGTGGATGGAGAGCCACGGAAGACATCATTTTTTAGTTTGGCCTCCACCATGTTTAATTTTTTACTCCAAGGAACATTCTGACTTCTATAGGGTAGAGACATAGTGAGGCTGTGCTCTCAGGAGCTGAGAGCCTGCAGAGCTGCCAAGCCTGATTTCTTTATGGCCTTCCAAATGAAGCTGGTTTCCTTTCTCTTGATCTACAGACATGTGGAGTTTGGGATGGAAAGGAGTGGGTGTTTGTGCCAGGGTATCAGTTCACAAAGATTCCTGAAGAAGGTGATGAAAGTGTGTCTCCCATATGTGAACCAGGTTGACTTTCTATTGGGCTGGGTCATTGAGAGGACAGGGGACAGGGGTAGGCTGCCTGCAGGCTAATTCATATGGAAGCAGATTTCTTCTTCTGCCACCTTTTTCTTTATTCATCTTAAGGCTCACTTGTATTGTGCCAAATGACTTCTAAAGCACTGGTTGTGATATTTATACTGAGTATCCACAGTGTATTAGGCATAAAGTACTAAGGCTTTACTATCTTTGAATGTAAAATTTTGCCATAAGGTTAAACTGTTGCCTACTTGTCTTATAGGAGATAGTGGATCTGTATATTTTTCTTTTAAATTAGCCATGAATGTAGCGTTTTGTCAAAATGTATTTTTAACCTGCTAATGCTAAAAGTAAATCTTGTATTAAGAAAAACTGACATGTCTAATTAAGGCTTTTCTTTTCTTTTAGGAAGGCACCAGAGTAGTCCAACCTATATTTTTGGGGAAAATGATTAGTTATTTTGAAAACTACAATCCCACCGATTCTGCCGCTTTGCACGAAGCCTACGGCTACGCGGCGGGGCTGAGTGCCTGCGTGCTCCTGTGGGCCGTTCTGCACCACTTGTACTTCTACCACATGCAGCGCGTGGGGATGAGGCTGAGAGTAGCCGTGTGCCACATGATCTACCGCAAGGTGAGTGTTGCTCGGTACCATGGTGTGTACCTCTCCTGAAGCATCAGAGACATTTAGGGAAGGTTCTCTATAAACTAAAAATTACATAACTGGGATCATTTACACCTTCCTAGAGAAGCTTGCTATTTGCATTAAGCCAAGTTTGTTGTTGTTGAAGTAAACTTTACCAATAAATAATGAAAAGTTTTCTTTTGAGATCACATGAGGGCTGCCCTTGATAACTTTTAGCCATAGGCTGTGGCATAATACCCACTAAATTTGTAGTATTAAATTAATATTAAATTATATTTTTAAAATATTAAATTAATATTTAAAAATAAGTATCAAAAGTATCAAGCCGATTGTTAGTGTCTTCATGCTTATATCCCATAGTGCTGTTTATAGAAAATTTTTTTTGTTGTTCATTAAAACCTTAATTTACATCAGATATTTATTTAAAAGGGAACTAAGGATATTGGATCTATAAAACTATATCTAGAAGCAGATAATGTATTTGAGAAAGGGAATGATTATAATTTTAAAAGACCCATCTAATTATATTCAATATAGTTATGTTAATTAGAGAAAATATAAAGAGAATTCATGCCAAATATAGACTCACTCACTATATTCTATGGATGTGATTGTTGTTAATGATATTAAAGAAAATAGTAGGGTTTTTGAGATAAAACTTGAAATTTTACAGTTTCATTCATTCTAGAGAGAATTTGTTGCTCTTCATTTAAGCTACTTTAATACAATATTTCCTTTTATCTTCAGTATGCATCATAGCACTTTTAATTAGAACTAATTTAATGTGTTCACCGATTTTGTATTGAGGAATGCCAGGAAATTATTTCACAATTTACCCTGGTCTAAACTAGTATAGAAGGAATAAGGATCTCAGGTATCTTTACAAAGGTATTGCCACAGATATATAAGTGTCAAGAACTGAAGGATTCTGTTTAAATTTGACCTTGGATACCTCTTTGCCTCAGACTGTTTGCTTTAAAAAAAAAAAAAAATCCTTATTTGACTGTATTGTAGCCTTGAAATTTTCCAAGAGAGTAGATCTTAAATGTTCTCACCACACATGTAAAATAGGATAACTGTATTAGGTAGTGGATATTTTAAGTGGTTTTACTATAGTAATCATTTCCCAATGTGTACTTATATAAAACATCATGTGGTAACCTTAAGCATACGCAATTTTTATTAATAAATATAGCCCTCATTGAAAGATAAACCCAAACAGCTTAAATTTAAAATATTGCTTCTTTTACCTGGTTGCTACTTATTTAGAGCTTCCATTTCTTCGGAATACTTCTGTCAGCAGAAAGTGAGATGTCGTCTCATCTCTCCTTGATCAGAGTCTTGTACATCCCGGGACTGAGTGAACCTGGAGACCTCACTGTCTTGTTTGGCAGCAGCATCTGAGTTGGTTTCCTTCTGGGTGATGTGGAAATCTGAGCTGTGCCAACACATTCCAGTCAGGGTCTTCATTGCCATTCAACATCATCTTTGTTATTCTGTTGCATCTTTAACCATTTAGGAGGTGGATACTCAAGATTTTCCCACCAATTGGCTAAATGTTTGTCTTTTTAGATCATGCTTAACTCTCATGTGAGTGCTAGTTGCTCAGTTGTATCCGACACTTTGTGACCCCACGGACCATAGCCTGCCAGGCTCCTCTGTCCATGGATTTCTCCAGGCAAGAATACTAGAGTGGGTTGCCATTTCCTTCTCCATAACTCTCATAATAAATATGAAATTTTACCAGAACTGCATTGTGAAAGCTTTAAGTTAGGTGTGAGGTGATGGTTTAGTCAAAGCTCACTCTTTGCTGCATAGGTGAGCCATTGTCCACTTGTTTTTCTTCCTCTCCCCTCTAACACTTTGAAATCTTGCCTTTTGGAAACGTGATCTGACCTGGCACGTTGGCTTATGTGAATGTAACCATCTCCCGAGATGTTCATTTGCTGCCTTAATTATACCCAAAAGATGGTTCCTATATGAAGTCAGAAATTGTGGGGATTACACCATTGACATAATCTGAAATTCCAGAAACATGGGAAAGACAGATTTCCTTGTTCACAGCCTTGCATCTAGAGTCCTGCTGTTGTAGAAACAAGACACTCCTTTTCAGGTTACAGGTGGACTGATTCCTTAGGACCCAAAAACTGGTGCGACAGAGCAGCTCTGAAAGTCCCCTCTGAACATTTGTGGTTCATCTTGGGCCCCACCTCCTGATCCCTGGTCCTGGGAAGAAACCAGGTCGAGTGTTAGAAATGGAGTGGCTGCTAAGCTCGTAGCTGTAGTTTGTCTACACCATGGATTCCAGGCTGGGGCAGGTCTCCAGGGGATCTCTAAGGCTGCACATCTGCCACTCCTAACATGGCCCATTCAGCGTTTTCATGCTCTTTTCAGCTGAATTTTGAATGATCCTATGGGAGGTTCCATAAGTAAAAATGACTTACCATTTATTTATTAATACATTGTCACAAATTTGGTAAAGTTACTTTTGGCTTTTGATCATTGATCTTTTTTTTTTTATTATTGTGGGGAAATATACACTGCATAAAGTGTCCTATTTTCACTCCTTTTCAATGCAGCATTTAGTGACATTAGGTACATTCACATTGTTGGTGGCCATCACCATAATTCATCTCTGAAACTTTTTGTTTTTCCCAAACAGAACCTCTGCACCCATTAAACACTAACTCCCCAACCCCTGTCCCCTTACCCAGCACCGTTCTTCTTCTCTCTGTGAATTTGACTATTGTAGGTGCCTCTGTTAAGTGGAATCATACAGTGTTTGTCATTGTGTGTGTGTGTGGCTTATGTCCTGTAGCATAATATCTGCAAGGTTCATCCGTGTTATAGCAGGTGTCAGAATTTAATTCCTTTTTAAGACAGAATAACATTACATTATAGGTCTATACAACATTCTGTGTATCCTCTCATCTGTCAATGGACAGTTGTTTCCACCTTTTAGCTATTGTGAACATAGATGCTCTGAATATGAGTTAAATTGTCTGTTCAAGTTTGCGTTTTTAGCTTTTCTTGAGTATATCATTAGTACTATAATTTCTGTATTGTATGATAATTTGTTTAATTTTTGAGTAACTTCCGTATTCTCTTCCATTGTGGTTATATCATTTTACATTCTCACTTGATCATTGGTTTTCTCTAACTTGAAGAGTAAACAAAGCATTTTTATAAAGTGTAAAATTGTGTTTGGATCAGTGGCTCCAGTTGGTGGTCTGTTGAAGCAGCTCCTGGTGTGTCTTCAGTTTCCTCAGATCTCTAGGGCATTTTTCTTACTAAATAAAGGGATTATGTAACACGGGTTGTGGTTTTTGTAGGTCAGCAGACTGGTGTTAAGAACACAGTTTCCTCACAGCAAGTGTTTTGAATATTATACTTGCTCATTTCAGAATGAACAATCTAAGCCTGAAGTGTTTAAATATTGTCACCCACAGAATTAATGATTGAGTCCAGATTTGTAGTCCAAGTCTCCAAATTTCCTTCCTTAAATTAGCCTCTCTGCTCTCATCTAATTTGGCTCAAAATTACTTAGTTGTCTCTTAAGTGTAAACCTACACCCTTTACCCTTCAGACAGGTCCAAGTTCAATGAAATAGGGTGGGGATTTTGCTTCTACCTCCTGCTCCTCCCTTTGCCGTCCTTGCTGGAGGGGCTGCTGCCACACTCAGGAGTTAGAGGCTGAACAAGGGTCCCTAGAATCCTGCTGTCAGGGGTCATCCTGCTCCTGCTGACACCACTCAAGACCCCTGGAACACATGCTCCATTGTGTTATGTTCTAAGATGACTTGGTATCACCTTAGGAATCCAGTTTTCTGTCTCCCTGTCTCATTTCAGACACTTCGCCTGAGTAGCTCGGCCATGGGGAAGACCACCACAGGCCAGATAGTCAACCTGCTGTCCAACGATGTGAACAGGTTTGACCAGGTGAGCTGTCCCTGAGGGATCCTCTTCCATTTCCCATCCTTCTCACTGGGTTCAGCTTATTGGATGCGAAGTGCCAGGGTTTGTCGGCCAGGATTCCACTGAGGATGTAAGACAAAGGTTTTATTTATCCAACTTTCATTTCTCTGTGTGCAACTGTGATGTAATTATATGTATTGTTCTGTAAATGAGAGTTTTGTTTTTCTAATAATAAATAGGCAGCAGTGTTCTTGCTCAGGTTTGGTAGTGTCTCTAGGGGTCCTCCTGGAGCGGCCCTTCTTGGCACGTGGTGTGGCTGTTGCTGAACTGTCTTCCTCCTCCTCTGGATGATGAAGGCCTGGTGGGAGGGATTGTTCTTTCCCCTGCACCCTGATCAGTGCCTGCTGCATAGGGAACCTTCGAAGAATAATGCCAAATGTGTGGTCCCCAGCAAGACACAACCTCCTCTCTACCGTCCCCTCCACAGTCTTTTGTCCACTGACCTTATGCATAGATCACATTACCCAGGGCCTTGTAGCTGTTGGTCAGATCTGTGTTGCACTAGATACTTCTCTTTCAAGTATTCATTCATCAAACATGAAGTGAGGCCCCTGCTCACTTTCAGAGATGAGCCAAGCTTAGTTTTTGCCCTATACAAGCCACAGCCTATCAGGGAGCTAAATACACAAGTAATTATTGGAGAAAGTGGTAGGTACCATAATATAGGTTTTCCTGGGATGCCATGGTTCCCCAGAGGAGATGGGGTCTAAATTCTAGGACAGAGAGCATTTGGGGAAGCCCTGAGCTCATCTGTGTTGTGGACAAAATCGACATCTTCCTTCAGTGCTGCTGTTCTGATTCTCCCAGGACATCCCTGAAGCCAGCCCTGTGCTGCCCCTGAATGGCATCGTCTGGGGTGGACACTTGAATTTCTGCTTCAGCATGTTTAAAACCCAGTGAGGTCATTGCTGTTTAGGTTCCTGTCTGTTCCTTCAGAGCAGATTGTTTCTACACTGTGTCCTCACTTGTTGTATTGTATGCAGTCCTAAGAAGGCTTTGTCTCTCTCTTTTAAGGTAACTGTGTTCTTGCACTATCTGTGGGTGGGGCCACTGCAGGTTATCGCAGTGACCGCCCTGCTCTGGATGGAAATAGGAATGTCGTGTCTTGCTGGGATGGCGGTTCTCATTATTCTTCTGCTTTTGCAAAGCTGCTTTGGGATGTCATTTTCATCACTCCGGTAAGAGAAACACTTCTTTTAAAAATGGACACTATGTAATTGGTAACATCCACAGTCTGCTTGATGCTTTTGTTGAAAACAAGACAAATGCCTTTTCTGGTCTCTTCTTTGTGTAGGTTGTAGACCCTTCAGGCTTAGCCAGTGAAGGCTCCAGCCTTAAACTGAAGGCTGATCCTGAAACAGGAACAGTGAAGGCATTCACTGGGTCCTCTTGGCACCATATCTAAATAAGTAGAGTGTTCTTCAGCAGAATTTACCCATGTCCAAGTTATTTAAATCTTTTTAAATAGTAATAATCTTGTAGACCCTTTTCTCACCACATATATTTTTGTTATGCTCCTGTTGGAACCTTTTCAGGTATTCTGTTCATGTTTCCAATAAGTTATAAGCACCCCAAGGCCCAGGCTGATCTTCATTGTGTCTTTATGAAGCCCCACATTCACAGCAGCACATGTGATAGAAAAGTGGCTGGTGGTGAAGAGCCTTCTGCTGCTGAGTTAGACCTGAAGCCAGAGGGTTGGAAGTGGGTGGTTGTCAGGTGATGGAGATGAGCTATTTGAAGCTCATTGAGCCTTGTGTGTCAACGTTGTCTGTGTTCCGTTCTATGCTTGGTGTCTTTCTCTATTTGGAATTCCCTTTCCTGCCATTGATATGGAGAGAGGTTCCCTATCCTCCAAGGCCCTGTTCCAGTGCTACCAGGTCTGTGAAGCTCTTCTTGTTCTCCTTTCCTGCTGGAATTAACAGCACCATCTTTTCTGCTCCCCAGAACTTTATTCCTGTTTTATTACAGCACAACCATGTCTTCCTGGTAGATTTGGGTGCTTTTCTGCCTTCCCTACTTGACTGTGACCTCTTTGAACAGGTGGTTTGTATCTGACTCATTTCAGGTTTTCCTTAACCGATGCTGCACATTCTCCAAGTTACTTCTTGAAATGGGCTGAGTGTTTGACTTCCTAACTGAAACCCTTTTCTCCATTTGTACTTTGAGTAGGACCTGCCTGTGTTCTAAGTGCAAAAGGGCTGTAGAGAATCTTTTGATTCCTAGCCCCGCCTCCGTGCCCACTCCTGCTGCTGCTGCTGAGGGAAGTTGGGCTGTGGTCACTGAGGCTTGTCTCACGTCTGTCCCCTCAGGAGTAGGACCGCAGCTCTCACAGACGACAGGATCAGGACCATGAGTGAAGTCATAACTGGCATCAGAACAGTAAAAATGAATGTTTGGGAACAGTCATTCATAAACCTTATTACCAGATTGAGAAGGTAAGTGTGAGATATATATGTATATATATATACATATATATCTTACTCCATACTTTCATGGTTTATTTCCTAGTCTACTAAATGCTTTCGATGTCTTACCAAATACATTTTTAAGTTCACCTTCACATTAAGGTGAGCTTAAATGCTTACTATTCACTGCATCCTCTACATGTTGCAGGAGGGTTCTGTAGAATAGTGGAGACATCATTTAACCTACTCTTCCATTTACTATCGTCTCAAAGGAAAAAATATATATGCTTCTTACCTGTATAGAAATGAAATTCTAAGTAGTTCTTAATACCTCAAATCCTAATGAGCAATGCTTTTAAGATATTTAGCATTTGAGACAATGACATGCAAACTAAAATTGTAACTTATGTTGATGGAGTACAAACAGGGAGATTATAGAGACTGGGTGTACTTGTATTGAGCCAAACTATATGAATCACTGTTCTTTGTCATTGTCATGCATAGTTGCTTGTTCGTGTCCAACTCTTTGTGACCCCATGTACTGTAGCCCACCAGGCTCCTCTGTCCTTGGAATTTCCCAGGCAGGAATACTAGAGTGAGTTGCCATTTCCTCCTCCAGGGGATCTGCCCGACACAGGGATTGAACTCATGTCTCCTGCATTGCAGGCAGATTCTTTACCACCAGGAAAGCTCATGAATCCCTATTATTAATTTCAAATGGAGCTATGAAAATACTGTTCCTTTTGTTTTGCTTCATGTTTGTAGGATGTTTCTCCATCTTTCATTTAAATATCTGATGAGCATTTCTCTGACTCTACCTTGTCACCTCTAACTTTGCACCTTTGTGGGGGCCCCTCCATCTGCTGGGAATACACTTCCTTCTTCCTTCTATTCTGGCCTCCACCAAGCCTGATTGACTCCAGTTCATCTTCTCAGGGTCCACATGTGTGTATGACTTGCCCTGACTCTACTGCTCAGAGTTGCACACCTCTGCTCTGGGCTCCCTTGGGGGCTGTGCTGACGGTCTCTGTCCATTGTCTCCCAAGTGTTTTGGTTGCTAATTCTCTTCTCCAACACATTCATGAGCCCCTGGAGGGGACAGGTTGTGTCTTTCTGTGAGGAGCCTGGCCCAGGACTTGTGATTATGAATGTTTGTTGAATGAATGTTCAAACCCAGTCTGACTGATGCAGAATGTTTGAAAGTGTGACATTAAGCCTCTTTTCACTTGAAAGATTGAAGTGGTGATGCAGTGTGTGATACTGGTGTTGGGGAACCCCAAGTGTGCACTGTGTAGTGAGGTGAGGGATGGTTTATCTTTATCTGTGTGTCCACTCCCTAGAAAGGGGCCACTCACACGTGGCACTGAATCCATGTCTTGTATATTGATGCTTCTTATAAAACCTATATCCTATTCTCTTTTATAGGAAGGAAATTTCCAAGATTCTGAGAAGTTCCTACCTTAGGGCCATGAATTTGACATCATTTTTTGCTGTGAGCAAAATCATGATTTTTGTTACCTTTATCGCCAATGAGCTCCTTGACAACCTGATCACAGCCAGCCAAGTGTTTGTGGTGGTGACGCTGTTTGAGGCTCTGCGGTTCTCGAGCACCCTCTACTTCCCCATGGCCATCGAGAAGGTGTCAGAGGCCGTCGTCAGCATCCGAAGAATCAAGGTTTAGTGAAAAATAACTTTTTAAAGTTATAGGTGGATTTTACCTAAAATGCCTCTTTTTATGTGGTGTCATTGTGTGCCAGTTAGGTGAGATTTAACTCTTTCAGTGCCAAGTTGGCAGTCTTTCCAAAATGTATGTATTTCCCTCTTTTCTTAGGTAAAGTGTGTTAAAAGTATCATAAGACCCATGCTCCTTTATGGACAGTAGCATAAATAAAGCCTCACAGGCTCCTGATGTTCAGTGATGGCTGCTGCTGCTGCTGCTAAGTCGCTTCAGTGGTGTCCGACTCTGTGCGACCCCATAGACGGCAGCCCACCAGGCTCCCCCGTCTCTGGGATGACTGCTGGACAATTAAAATGTCTGAAAGCAGGAGACACAAACAGATTGCATTTCCTGTGCTACCTGGAATGACTAGGCAGCAACTGTGCACAGTACCAGGGTGAACAGGATTCCTCTCTGGGCCGGGAGGGGAGGAACTTGCTGAGAAGTCCTATTCCCAGGGCAGGAAGAGTGGCCTCAGCTTCACTTAGTTCTCTGTGTTTAAAACTAGATTCTTTGCTCCATAGATGTTTTCCTGCTGATGTCTGATCTCTGCATTTTTGTTCCTGTCCTTATTTTGCTTAGTGTCTAAGCCTGTCTCTAGCTGCCCCCTTCCTTTCAAACCTGTGATTCCCACCATACCTCCTGTCTCTTTTATAAACTCTCTCTGCTGCTGCTGCTAAGTCACTTCAGTCATGTCCAACTCTTGGCAACCCCATGGACGGCAGCCCACCAGGCTCCCCCGTCTCTGGGATTCTCCAGGCAAGAACACTGGAGTGGGTTGCCATTTCCTTCTCCAATGCATGAAAGTGAAAAGTGAAAGTGAAGTCGTGTCCGACTCTTAGCGACCCCATGGACGGCAGCCCACCAGGTTCCTCCGTGCATGGAATTTTCCAGGCAAGAGTATTAGAATGGGGTGCCATTGCCTTCTCTGAAAACTGTCTCTAGTCAGGGGTAAATAATTTTTATCATGAAGACTAGGGCCTTGCACACAGTAGGTGCTCAAGTATTTCTGTTTAAAATGAAGATTAAATGGGCTCTGTGAAAATGAATGATTTATTATGACCTCAAAAGCCCAAGAAGGCTCTATTTTTATTGAAGAGAGGAAGGGGGACCCATAGTCTTGGCACTGAATGACTCCAATAGAATTGCAAAAGATCTCAACTTCAAAGCACTAAAAGTCTTCAATGATTTTTGCATCCAGTCAAATGTGCCTCTGAGGTTATATTGTTCACAAAGCAGCTTTAGGTTTTCCATTACCAGCCACTGGGAAGTCAGTCTTTGTGGCTGCAGTTCTGACTTTTATACTTTACTGCATAACCTGTTCTGGGTCTGCACTTCCTGGCTAATGGCCATTTAATTTCAGCTCTTTCATCAGACTGAGTCCTGGAAAAAAATCCAGCCAGCACTTCTGATGCTTTTAGGAGCTGATCATGTATAGAATGGGGTCTCATTTTAACTCTTGGAAGACTGACATCTGTTCCCCTCAGGACTATTATTTGTGGACAAATGCTCAATAAATTGAATTCACTTAGGGCATAATTTTCCTTTTCTTTCTTTTTTCTTTGAAAGTGAAGGATTTCTATTCTAATATACACACACTCAATATTGGTTACATGCTCAAGTTGAAACTGTATTTGATTCTGTCTAGACTGAATATTGGAGAAGGCGATGGCACCCCACTCCAGTACTCTTGCCTAGAAAATTCCATGGACGGAGGAGCCTGGTAGGCTGCAGTCCATGTGGTCGAGAAGAGTCAGACACTACTGAGCGACTTCACTTTCACTTTTCACTTTCATGCACTGGAGAAGGAAATGGCAACCCACTCCAGTGTTCTTGCCTGGAGAATCCCAGGGACGGGGGAGCCTGGTGGGCTGCCATCTATGGGGTCACACAGAGTCAGACCATGGCTGAAGTGACTTAGCAGCAGCAGCAGACTGAATATATAACATATACATTACTCTCCAGGGCCCTTGGTCTTTTTAATCAATAGAAATTGATAATAGGCCAGACGATAAATTCAGACAAGGCTTTCTGAGGCTTGTGCTACAGCACAAAATATGAAAACAAGAAACTGATGCCCCGTTGATTCTTTGAGATGGGCCGACTGGTTCCTTAAGTGGGGTGAGGGTAGGGGAGGCTTGGTCGTTTGAGCCGCAGGGATGACTTGTGTGGTCTGCCCACCATCTTGTAGGTGCCGTGTGTCAAAATCATATGCAGTTCCCTGCTTTGCTCCCAGCAGCTCAGAAATGGCAGTTGGCTTGTGGTGTTTTTATGTCTTACTGTTTGAAATTGCCTTTGTATGTGTGCAGTTATATTTAGTCCCTTATGGTTTCTTTGTAGTTTGTTGCTCAAAGAAATGTTTGTTCAGGTGCAAACGCTCCCATAAAGGGTCCTGGGTCCCAGCCTGTCTCATCACCTTTTGCTTGTTGCTCTGTCAGCTTAGACTGTGTAAGGCTGTAGCCATGCAGTCAGTGGTTGGATGGTTTGAACAGCCGTGCAGTCTGTTCCTTCTTTTAGCTGATGCCCTCAATGGGCTGACTGTGCAGGGCTCGGTCTTAGTTGGAGTTGGGACAGTAAAAGTGCACAAATGATGTAGTGTCTCCTCTGTACGTGACTTACTATCCTTCTGGGGATTCAGAAGTAGGAAGGGCAGTGCCAGCTGGGTATGTACTGAGCTAATTTCAATATGGCTAGTATTTAAGAAGGGCTGGAAGGATGGGTGGAGTTAGAACTCAGGGTGTCCAGGCAGAGGCCACCAGTGGAGTGTGGACTTAGGTGCTTTGGGTCACTGGGGGGTGTTAAGCTTGTGGACACTCTCAGAGAGGCTGTAAGATCAGGAGGGAGTTGTCTTGGGGTAAGGTCAGTGATGTTGCAGAAGGAATCAGAAAAATAAAAGCTGTATTATTGAGATGACTAATGGTGAGTGAGATTCTAAACTATGTTGTTTCAAGGGGAAAAGAGAATTGGGAGAGAGATGAACTGTTTTAGAACAGATGAGAGCTGGTACCTGGCTGACAATGTAGGAGATGGTGTGGAGAGAGAACTCAGGCTGTGGTGGTTGAAAGCCTGCCAACGTGTCCTCAGACCACCATCTGTCCATCCTGCCTCCTTTTGAACTCAGGCTCGGGGAGGGTAGGAGTCACCATGCCCGGTGCTAGGTTCTCAGTGAGCCTGGATGAGAGGAGGAGGGCATGAATGAATCACATCTCCCACCAGCTTGGCTTTGAGAGAAATGCACGGATCACATCTTTCTTTTCCTGCAGAACGTTTTTCACATTCAGTTTTGACCAGTTCGATGTTGAAGCTGAAACTCCAATACTTTGGCCACCTAATGCAGAGCACTGACTCATTTGAAAAGACCCTAATGCTGGGAATGATTGAGGGCAGGAGGAGAAGGGGATGACAGAGGATGAGATGGTTGGATGGCATCACTGACACAATGGACATGGGTTTGGGTGGACTCCGGGAGTCGGTGATGGACAGGGAGGCCTGGTGTGCTGCGGTTCATGGGGTCGCAAAGAGTCGAACATGACTGAGCAACTGAACTAAACTGCCTTTGACCAGTTATTCATTTTAAGTAGAAGGTTGCAATCACATTTATGACTCTGAGGCATGATAGATGGGATGTCAAGGTGTTTAAGGTAGTAGATTATTGTTTATGTGTTGTTTTCTTTCTCAAACATCCTCACATGCTTGTTTCAGTTTTTCCCCATATGGGTTAGAATTTGGTTTGCCTGTGGGTCCCAGAGTTACCCATGGTAAAGCTGCTTACAGGGGTCATTTGTTTTTCTCTCATCCAAGAATCCTTGTGAGGCTCTGTATGGGTTTCCTGGGGCTGCGGATATGAAGTACCACAGACCACGTGGCCTAAAACCACAGGAATGTGTTGTTTCACAGTCCTGAAGGACAGAAGTCTAAAATCAAGGTGTCAGCAGGGTCAGGATCCCTCTGAATCCGATAAGGGAGCACCCTTTATTGCCTCTGTTAGCTTTGAGTGGTTGAAGGCCAAACTTGGCATTCCTTGGCTTGTAACTGCCATCACTCCAGCCTTTCTCTCCATCAGGGAAGCTGTTTTCTGTGTGTAAATCTGTCTCTACATTTCTCATGAGGACTCCAGTCTTACTGGATTCAGGGCTCACCCTACTCCACTGTGATCTCACTTTAATTGATTACATTTACAGCAACCATTAAAAAGCAGAGACATTACTTTACCAGCAAAGGTCTGTCTAGTCAAATCTATGGGTTTTTCCAATAGTCATGTATGAATGTGAGAGTTGGACTATGAAGAAAGCTGAGCACTTAAGAATTGATGCTTTTGAACTGTGGTGTTGGAGAAGACTCTTGAGAGTCCCTTGGACTGCAAGGAGATCCAACCAGTCCATCTCCGTGGTGTTAGAGACCCAGACTCTTTCTCTCTTGTTATCCCATCACATGTGACCTCGACCCAGCTGGCAGCCCCCAAGGTCCAGGCCTTTGAGTGGAGGAAGGTCCTGGTTGCTGTCACTCTCCACTGACCTGGATTTGGTTGCATGGCTGCTTCTATCTGCTTGGGAGTCTAGAAGCAGAGGGCACTTTAGCTGCCAAGTGCACCTAAAATCCAGGGTCTGTTACCTCAGAAGAATGAGAGCAGATTTTGAGGACAGCCAGCCATTTCTGCCCCATGTTCACAGTTCTGGGACCTTGGGGAGTGGGAATGGTCTAAGTTGTGTGTTCAGTATCTCTACCCCTCTAGCTTTTCTCATTGAATTATGTCTAGCATTTGCAAGGCAAGAGGGAGTTTTCTTGTATGTGTTTGTCAGCTTTGTAGCAGTTTATAAGACCTTGTCTTATTCAGCTACTTTGCATCGATTGACTGCCAAGTGGTGTAGAAGATAACAAGTGGTAGCTGTGGCCATTCCTGCTGCGGAGGAGGGGGGCACCAAGTAAGGACAAGAGACAGCATTTGTGAAAAGATGCTTGTGAAATATTTTTTAAGGCATAGAAACTTAAGAGTGTTTTCTTTTTAGAATGATGACAAGCAGTGATATAGATTTGACACACACGAGGAGAAAAGCGTTGAGTACAGGGTTTGCACTCAGAGTCTCTGTCATTGGTCTTGTGTTCCCAGCCTGTCTTCTGCCACCTGATTCCTGACGGCCTGGGAAGGGCCTTCCTGTCTGTGTTCCTAACAGTGTCACATGGTGCTTGGCACATGGTGGGATTCAGTTAATATTTATGAAATAATTTCCTACCAGCTCACCTGTTTATTGTTGCTAACACAAGTAAAGCAATAAAAATGTCCAGCTTCTAAATGTATTGGAGTTTAAATCCATAATTTCTTCTCAGAGAGGAACCAGTGCACTTGTTAAGAAAGTACAAAGAAGCCTCATGGCTAGGAACCATTTGTTTTATACATGAACCTATACATGCACATGCAGACATGCGATATATATGTATGTATATGCAATATTATATATATGCTATCATGTATTATGTATTTAGATGTATATATACTATAATAATAGTATGTTACATACTATATACTATTTAATATTTCTTCTATGAACCAAGACCTAATAAAATACAGTTGTAAAATGATAGGTAGGTATAAATGATAGGTATCAAACTTTTTATTGCAAATTCCAGGGAAGCAATTGTTTTGTTTGTGCTTTGTTTTTGAAGTAAAAAAAAATCTGTGTTTTGCCTTTTTTCTGTAGAACTTTCTGTTACTTGATGAGGTATCACAGTGCTACCCTCAGCTGCCATCGGGTGGTAAAACAATCGTGGATGTGCAAGCTTTTTCAGCTTCTTGGGAAAAGGTAAGACACTTTGCTTTCCAAAATTGTGCCTGCTAAAAGACAACTGTGACATAGATTTATTAGAAAATTTTGAGATTTTACACATACTGTAAAATGTGACTTTCTCATTTACTGAGAATATGTTATAAAAATTCTCAGAATAGGAATAAGGTTTGCAATCAATGGAGATGAAGTGTAAAATCAGCCTGAGGCATTTGATATGTTGCTCTTTTTTTCATTTTCAAGAGAGCTTTCAGTGTATTAGCACATGTTGAACTTAAAGTATGTAAATTATTCTTTTAATTTTCATTTTTCATTGTTTTATTATAGACTATATAAATATAATTATAAAATAAGTATAAAACAATTATAAAATTGTTATAAATTTTATATTAAGTTATAAAAATAATTACAAAAATATAATTTCCTGTGCTATACAATAGGATCACCTTAAACAAAAGACATAGAGCACAAATACATCTTTTCTTGAAAACCCAGATCTAATATTTTGGGCTTAATTGTGAAGTGTCAGTCGCTTCAGTTGTGTCTGAGTCTTTGTGACCCCATGGACTGTAGCCCACCAGGCCCTTCTGTCCATGGGGATGGATACCCACCCCAGTATTTCTGTTGTTTTTGTTCAGTTGCTCAGTCATGTCCAACTCTTTGTGACTCTATGGACTGCAGCACGCCAGACTTCCCTGTCCTTCCACCATTTCCTGAACTTGGTCAAAGTCATGTTCATCCAGTCGGTGATGCCATCCAACCATCTCATCCTCTGTCATCCTCTTCTCCTGCTTTCAATCTTTCCCAGCATCAGGGTCTTTTCCAATGAGTTGGCTCTTCGCATCAGATGGCTAAAGTATTGGAGCTTCAGCTTCAGTATCAGTCCTTCCAATGACTATGCAAGATTGATTTCTTTTAGGATTTATTTGTTTGATCTCCTTGCTGTCCAAGGGTCTCTCAAGACTCTTCTCCAACACCACAGTTCAAAAGCATCAATTCTTTAGCATTCAGTCTTCTTAATGGTCCAACTCTCACATCCATATATGACTACTGGAAAAACCATAGCTTTGACTATGTGGACCTTTATAGGCAAAGTAATATCTCTGCTTTTTAATACACAGTATAGTTTTGTCATAGCTATTCTTCCAAGGAGCAAGCATCTTTAAATTTCATGGCTGCAATCGCTGTCTGAAGTGATTTTGGAGCACAAGAAAATAAAATCTGCCACTGTTTCCACTTTCTCCCTTTCTATTTGCCATGAAGTGATGGGACCAGATGCCATGATTTTAGATTTTCGAAAGTTGAGTTTTAAGCCACCTTTTTCACTCTCCTCTTTCAGCCTTCATCAAGAGGCTCTTTAGTTCCTCTTCACTTTCTGCCATTAGAGTGGTATCATCTGCATGTTTGAGATTGTTGATATTATGTCAGAATTCTAGATTCCATTTTGTGATTTATCTAGCTGGGTATTTTGCATCATGGGAGGAGGGTTCAGGATGGGGAACACATGTATATCTGTGACGGATTCATTTTGATATATGGCAAAACCAATACAATATTGTAAAGTTAAAAAATAAAATTAAATTAAATTAAAAAAAAAAGTTAAATAAGCAGGGTGACTGCATACAGCTTTGACATACTCCTTTCCTGATTTTGAACCAGTACATTGTTACATGTCCAGTTCTAGCTATTGCTTCTTGACGTACATACAGGTTTCTCAGGTATCAGGTAACGTGGTCTGGTCTTCCCATCTCTTTAAGAATTTTCTACAGTTTGTTGTGATCCACACAGTCAAAGGCTTTAGTCAGTGAAACAAAAGTAGTTGTTTTTCTGGAATTATCTTGCTTTTTCTGTGATCCAACAGGTGCCAGCAATTCGATCTCTGGTTCCTCTGCCTTTTCTAATTGTAGCTTGTATATCTGGAAGTTCTCAGTTCATGTACTGATGAAGCCTAGCTTGAAGAACTTTGAGCATTACTTTGCTAGCATGTGAAATGAGCCCAGTGGTGTAGGAGATGAAACATTCCTCTGTCCATATGGGAATCTAGTAAAAGAAGGAACCTTTTTAAAGTCAGCTAAAGCTGCCTCAAATCCCCAAAGAGATAAGATTAGATGAAGACTCTCCAGGACTCAGTGTCTTAAAATAGGAAAGAGAAAAATGTGGGTTATATTTTGCATATCAATTATGTTTATTATTGCTCTTTTCCACTTTGTAAAACAATTTGTGTTACTTTATTGAAATGGGTACATTTTCATGAACTTTAATTTGTAGGCATCAGAGACTCCAACCCTACAAGGCCTTTCCTTTTCTGTCAGGCCCGGTGAACTGTTAGCTGTGGTCGGACCTGTGGGCGCAGGAAAGGTAAGTTGTGATGCCTTTTGTCAGCTTTAATGCAACACTGCAGCTCCTGTTAAATCCTCAGAGTGGAACCCAGAGCTGAGTGTGACTCAGTTTGAATCGAATGTGTCTAGAACAGTGTTCCTCCAGGTGTGTTCCATGGAACATTCATTTTACAAGAATGTTCCATGGCCAAATAAATCTGGATAAATGTACACTGTCTTTTTCTTTTTGCTTCACTTTGCCAAGTTAGGAACTGCTTGTGGGGAATTTGGATATCTCAGTGAAGGAAATTATTTAAGTGACAACTGCTCAGGATAGACAGAGACAATGGGGACTTTTTTTCATCTTAGTGGCCTTTCCAAGAAGTCTGTAGGTAGTAAAGGCTCTTCCCGGAAGCTTTGAGCATTTCCTCCTGTGACTTGACTTGATCCTGTCAGTGCACGTGTAGTGAATGTTCTCCACGTGCTGGAGCTAAAGGTACAGATGTGAGCAAGACTCTGACTCTCTGCCTTTCAGAGGCAACCAGGTTCTGGAGTGAGACAGATATGCAGGCAGGTTATTTTAGCCCAGTGTGATGAGAGCTCTGACAGCATGGACACACCACATCTGTGTGATGTTGAGGATTGAAAGGAAAGGTGCACGTGTGCTTGGTCTGAAACAACAAAATACAGAAATTTAATGTGGGATGTGGGCTTCCCTGGTGGCTCAGTGGTAAAAGAATCCACCTGCCAATGCAGGAGACACAGGTTCGGTCCTTGGTCCAGGAAGATCCCATATGTGGAGCAACTAAGCCTGTGCACCACGACTGTTGGGCCTGTGCTCCAGAGCCTGGGAGCTGCAACTACTGAGCCCATGGGCTGCAACTGCTGAAGCCTGTGCATTAGAGCCTGTGCTCCTCAACAGGAAAATCCATGCACTGCAATGAAGACCAAGCGCAAGCAAAAATAAATAAAATTAGAATTGTGGTATGGCAGAAACTAACACAACATTGTAAAAAAATAAATTAAAAAAAAGAACTAAAAATAAATAAATAAAATTATTTTTTAAAATGTGGGATGTGTATATGAAAGGGTGCTGATTTCCTCTATGATGGACTTTGCTCTGCAGACACAACTCACTTCACAGTTCTTTCAGTTAATCATCTTTGGATATATTCTTCACACATAGTTTTTAAACAAGTGTTTGTTAAGTAAAGGATACCAGATGCAGGATGCACTAAACATCATATACAGAAAATATACATTTTGCCAGGCTCTGCTAGAGACGGATGTTAAACATTCATAATTATTCTTTGCTGAGTAGAATTTCATTTGGCGGATATTCGGGCAGAGTAGATTGTTTATACTATTAATATATTCCTTGTCAGTCATTATTTTCATTGACCATTAGTGTTATTTTCAATTTTTTTTTGTGTCAACTGCGAGGGCTGTACTTTATCCTGTTCTAAATGAAAGTGTTTATGCTGTATCAAGCACCAGGATGGGGTCAGCTGTGCTGTGGGTTGTGTTCCGTCCTGAGTGCACCCTGTTCACATGTGTGGGTTCCCTTCTGTTTCAGTCCTCACTGTTACATGCTCTGCTGGGGGAGCTGCCCCCAGGCCAGGGGAAGATCAGCGTGCATGGGAGGATCGCATATGTTTCGCAGCAGCCCTGGGTGTTTCCAGGAACTGTGAGGAGTAACATTTTATTTGGGAAGAAATATGAAGAAGACCGATATGAAGAAGTAATAAAAGCTTGTGCTTTGGAAGAGGTGAGTAATGACTTCTGAGTTGCATATACTTGAATTTCCAATGATGATAGTGTTGATTTTAATCTACAAGTTTTGTTAAAAGTTCTTTATAAAAAATTGATTTTTCAATATTGCTTAATATTTAAGCAGGTCTTCTTGGTAAATAATGCAGACATATTTACATATGCTGCCGTTTTAATGCTTATGGGATAATGACCCTCTCAAAATACATTATCTGCAGGGTGGATTGTTTCATTCTGTGAAGTTTCATTCACTTTCAACTGTTTTTAATGGAAAGTTACAAAAATTTACAAAAATAGAGAGCATGGTATAATGAACCCTCATTACCACCCTCAGCTTCAGCCAGATTCAACTGGTGGCCAGTCTTGCTGCATCTCTACCCCTGCCCTCTGCCAGCCCCACTCCCACCCCAGAGTATTGTGGAGCAAATCCTAGACCTCAAATTAATTCATCTGTAAACATTTCATTAGTTTTCTCTAAAAGATAGGAAAGCTTTGGGGGAAAGAATCACTATTTCACCTGAAAAATACCTCAAATTCGTTAATATCACCCACCTGCTAGTCTGTGTTTACATGTTGTTAATCATCTCACGGAGAAATCTCCCGCACCATTGTTGGAATCCACGTAAGGTCTGCTCTCTGCACTTAGTTAATGCCTCCTTGGTCCCTTTCAGTCTATGAGTTTCTCCACTTCCTTTTTGACTTGTAATTTATTTTTTAAGGAAACCAGAATACTAACCCATGGCAGATTCATGTTGATGTATGGCAAAGCCAATACAATATTGTAAAGTAATTAGCCTCCAATTAAAATAAATAAATTTATATTAAAAAAAACAACAAAAGAACAAAAATAAAGTAAAATAAAAGATAAAAATAATCTTACACACACACACACACACACATTTTAATACTGTGTCATTTCACTGAAGGATATTATTTTCAGAAACAGAATTGAATTTCACAGAAAATGGTAAGATGAAAGGTTTACCTATACCTTGGGATGTAAATAAGATTAGTGAGTAACTAATAAGAACTAAACTGATAGGAGAGTACAGTTTGGCAAAAAGAAAAGAAAAAGGGTAAATAATGTTAAATACTATGTTACTCTTTCAGGTTGTAAAAGTTAGTGAATAATAGCATTAAAGGTCTTCCTCTGGGGTCTGTTCAGTGCAGTCTGGACATCTGACTGTTCTTTTGTACTGAGAGGAAAAGACAGAGACAGATTTTCAAGGCTCCAAACCTGCTTTGTGAGGAAATAGTAATTCTCCTGGAACAATGGCTTGAGCATCATAGGTTGTATCAGGCGCGCACGTGTGTGTGCCAAGTCACTTCAGTCAGCTCTGCGGCCCCATGGACTATAGCCCACCAGGCTCATCTGTGCATTGAATTCTACTGGCAAGAATGCTGGAGTGGGTTGCCCTGCCCTTCTCCAGGGGACCTTCCCAACCCAGGGATTAAACCCACGTCTCTTATGTCTCCTGCATTGGCAGGTGGGTTATTTACCACTAGCGCCACCTGGGAAGCGCTGTATCAGGTGAGCAGAATTTTACAATGATGTGGACAAACAGAATTGCTTGTTTAATGGGCTTGTTTCTTCTGAGTTATTGTTCCTGGGTGATTGTATGTTTGTGGAAATGATGTCAAATTAGCAGGAATGAGATAGATTTTTGTTAAATGGTGTAGATACCATGTAAGAAAAGAAGGGAAAGCAAATGAGAACAGTAGCTCCCATTTATTCAGTCCATGTGCACATGCACACACAAAAATTAGATTTATGAGTTATTCATTCTTTATGAGTGTCTTTGATGTTCTTATCCTCATTTTATAGTTAATAAAACTGAGGCCTGGAGTGATGAGACACCTCATCTCTACCTTTACAGCTCAAGATCAGATCCGGGGGGCAGATACTTTGCTGGAGCCTCATGGGGTGACTGGACCAATAACATGGACAGTGTCCTGGGGCTTCACCCACCCTAGGCTTGTGTGCAACATAGACTCTGTGGAAAGGGGCTCTGCAGGACTGAGCTGCACAGCGCTTCTTCTGAACATGATGTGATGTTTATAAACATGGACTGTGTACTTTGGACATGGAGTTGGGGTCCATTCCTTCCTTGGCAGGAAGGGAGGCCCAGCGTGGAGAAGTAGCAGAGAGGAGAGTTCTGGCCCCAGCTTCATCACTTGCCTGCTGTCACTCTGGACATGTCCTGTTACCTGCCTGGACCTCTGATGTTTCTGTAGCAAAATGAGGACATTGCATCAGAGGGTTTCCAGGAGGTTTTGTTGTTGCTCTGAAATGTCATCTATGACTCTGATTAGCAAGAGGTCAGCATGGTCTTTATGACACCTGGGAACTACTTAGTAAGTTAAGAGAGCCTCTGCTTATCTCCTTTTGGATTCCAGATATCAGTGGATGGACGTAAGACAATCACAGGAAATAGTGGCGTCCTGGAGTTAGTCTGACCTGTAGACACAGAGACAGCATGTATGGCAGAAAAAGCTTGGCCTTTGGAGAGAACAGTCCTGGGTAGTGACTCCAGGTGTTTGTCTCGGTTTCCTTTCTTATTAAATGGGGGAGGGGTGGGATTACTGTAAAGGCTACAGAAAATACCTGTGAAATGTAAACAAACCAGGGTTTCAGTAAGTGGTAGTTATTGTTACTATTCTTTTTTCTCTCCATCCACCCAGCCATCCATATAAATATAATAAAGATTTCTCCTTACTATTCTCCCTACTCCCACCTCCCCCAAATCCTGAAGGAAAAACCATAAAAAAGCAACAAATATTTTAATTAATTTATTTTTAAAATTGGAGGATAATTACAATATTGTGATGGTTTTGCCATACATCAACATGAATTGACCATGGGTATACATGTGTTCCCCCATCTTGAACCCCCCCTCCCACCTCTCTACCCACCCTATCCCTCTGGGTGCCCTGCTTCATACATCAAACTTGCACTGGTCATCTATTTTACATATGGTAATATACATGTTTTCATGCTATTCTCTGAAATCATCCCACCTGCGCCTTCTCCCACTGAGTCCAAAAGTCTGTTCTTTACATGTGTCTCCTCTGCTGCCCTGCATGTAGGATCGTTGTCACCATCTTTCTAAAAGCAACATTTTTATATAACATATATTAGTAACAACTAGATGTATTACACTAGATCTGATTGAAGTAATTGTTTAAGTTCATTGAGCTGAAAGCTTTTCTGTAACAAAACAGGGAGACACGAACTAATCACACTGGCAGTGTTGATTCAGGCTGATGATGTCAACTCCAAGGTCCAGGAGTCAGAAGGCTCAGGAATGGAGTCCCAGTGGCTCTATTGACCAGGTGTTTGGTTTTGGCTGATTGATCTTTACAAGCCTGTTACTTCAACTGTAAAATGGAGATAATAAGACCATCAACCTCATGAGATTGTTTTAAGGATGAAATGTGGTCATGGTTTTAAAGCAGCTGATTGCTAGGGACATAGCAAGTACTCTGTAAGTACTATTAAAATGATTTTGAAAATAAGTTAATTCTTATTTATACGCTCAGCCAGTTTCTGGTAAAATTATGTTCATAAAATGTGATAGTAAGAAAGAAGGTATCTGAGTATTTAGCTTCCATTGTTTGAATTAATATTTCTATACTTTTATAGGTGCTCTACACATAGGACATTATATAAATGTAAAATGACAATATTCTATTACCATATTATAAGTAATATAGTATGTAACATTTGTCTACATGTTATCTTTAAGGCTTTTGAAAATGTTTAGTAAACACATATTTAAAGGTATCAAATTGATAAATTCTAGTTTAATATTTTTCCACATAGATCACTTACTTGGTCATTTTTTTCAGATTGCCTTGACAATCAATGGATAATAAGTTTATTGATACTTACATGAATAGGTATAGAGGCCTTCAAGTCTTGAGTTACTTTAATATTATCTTCATTTCAAATATACTCTTCTTTCACTATCTGGCCAGCATGATGTGAAAGGGCAGAATGCTCTGAACTGAGATGAGCTTGGTTCAGATTCCATCTCTTCTGTTTAACAGCTGATGGTCCTCAGACCAGTGATGTAACCCCACTTAGTTTCAGTTTCATCACCTGTGAAATGGGGCCAGTGCTTGCTGTGCAGCTTGTTGTGAGGTTTAGAGATAATCAGCGTCAGGGTCCAGCACAGATTTTACCTGCCAGGAGCTGAGAGAAGCCATGGGCATGTGAACAAATTATGGAGCATAATAAGATGGGTCCTTCATGAGAGATGTAAACAGAGCCTTAGGAACCCAGCAGGAAGCGATGAGTCCAGGATGGTTCCATGGGAGAGCATGTGTGGGCTGAGCCTAGAAGGATGATGGGCAGGATATTGCCAGGCTGTGAGAGGAGGGGCAATTCCACATGGAAGAAAAGCTGTGAAGGAAGGCAGGCCTCCTGCTGCTTGACTCTGGGATCCAGCCCTCCTCTGCCAGGGCCTCATGTCCAGCCCACATTAACCATTGCAGCAGTCTGCTCCATGGTGTTTCTAGTGTTGTCTCCACCATTGCTGAAGAGCCCTTGATGTGCTTCGGGATGGATGGCACCAAACCAGCAGTGCCATTTCCTAGTTTACCTCTAGGTTGGGTGCCTTCTATTCAGTGAGAATTGGTTAAAAGATAACAAACATGAATAAGAACACCTTCCTGTTAGTGAAAGGAACTGTAGTATATGCTCAGCTCAGGCTTTTCCCCTTTAATCTGATTAGAAAATGGTGGCTGAGAAATAAGCTTGACTTGGTTTTATTTCAAATCCTCCAATATGGTTTTCCCATTGGTGGCTTGTTCTTAAATAATTTGCAGAGTCAACAACACACCCAAAGTATTAGTAACAGACTCAGAGATAGTATCTTATGTCCTGGAAAGAGAGGATGTAAGTGCCTTTTCTAGAATGTGGTTAAGATTGCTGTTACATCATTGTGCTATTTTAAGGAGAAAACCATTTCAACAACATCAAATCAAAGCATAAAAACTAAGCAGAACAGTTTGCAAGAACTGTCAACAATGAAAGAGAGGCCAAGTAATTCTGTGTGTGTGTGAGGCTGAGAACTTAACACAGCTCATTTTTTTAATGGCAACCAAAGGCAAGAGATGGTATTAATTTCTGAGCTCAAGAAAGAAAGAAGGTGAAGTAATTATAAATTATAACAACAGAGTAATTGCTGCCTTTTATCCAATGCACCTCCATTAAGCTTTGAGTGAGCAGAGAACCTGTGTGTCTATGTGTCTTTGTGGCAGTCAGGGAGGGTTACGATGGAGTCTCTTCTACTGTGGTCATGTGCTTTGCACATTATGATTCACACTGTGAATGGGGTTCCACTGTTGGCTTGATGAGAAAATAGAGATCAGTCACCAATAGCAAGTTACAATCAATTCATATACAGAAGATCCTCAATAAATATCTGTTAAAATGGTCAAATGCATAGATGCTGTCAAAAACTACAGAAGGAAAACAAATTAAAAAACACTGAGAGTTTTTTTTTTAATGTTCAAATTTACAGTTTAGTAAATCTGACATTTACCCATTGCTGTGGCTTCCCGAATGGCTCATGGTAAAGAATCCACCTGCCGATGCAGGAGACACGGATTCAATCCCTGGGTAGAGAAGATCTCCTGCAGGAGGCAATGGCAACCCACTCCAGTATTCTTGCCTGGAGAATCCCATGAACAGAGGAGCCTGATGGGCTTCAGTCCATGGGATTGCAAAGAGACAAACATGACTTAGCAGCTGAACATACATTCACGTTGATCAAACACTTGTATGAGGAACTAATGCTAGGAGTGTAAGATGGTAGTGGAACACATTTTATATATTTTTCTCTTTTCCCTTTCCTATCTCTGTATAGGATTTACGGCTTCTGGGGGATGAAGAAATAATTAAGATAGGAGATGGAAGAACACAGCTGAGTGAAGGGCAGAAAGCTCGGATATGCCTTGCAAGGTAAATGGGGTTTCAGTTGCCATCCTGCCCCTCCTCCTCCATGGCTCCTAGTGGATGTGGGCACGCAGGCCCCACTCACCGGGTGGGCCTGTGTGAAGCAGGGACTTGGCTTTTCCCATGGACTCTTGGAATGAACATGGAGTTGTTTCACATTGTTGTGATTCAGGGCTGAGACCCAGGGAGTGTGAAGTGTCTTCTCCTGACCTCTCTCTACATTTTCTAGAGCCATGTATCAGGATGCAGACATCTACCTCCTGGACGATCTGCTCAGCGCAGTGGATGCAGGAGTCAGCAGGCACTTGTTCGAACAGTGAGTTTGCTCCTGTTTTCTATCATCTCTGCTTCCCAGGAACCCTTTGTGCTTCAGGAGACGCAGCTTGCTCTGCCCTGGTGACCCTCTCTCCCATCCCTTCCCTCCACAGAAGATCGATCCTAGAGAAATCTTGCATCATGATGAAGTCAGGACAGGAAAATACAGCAGGTGTTTCCAGTGAGTGGAGGACAGTGGGGTCAGTGCTTGAGGGAGTGAGGGATTGATGGTAGATTTCCCCTGCTACTTGCAGTTGATGGATCCAGGCACTGTGGATGGATCCAGACCTCAGGAATAAGAAAGACAATGTAGGGTTTTTAAATCAGAGAGTGAGACTCCATAACCTGTTACTTGGCTGCCAGCTCTTTTCCTCCATCATTTGTTTAAGACACATTAGAAGTGAAGTTTTTGGTGCTGTCATAGGGCTTCCATGGAAAGGCCTTATTGGTTTATGCTTGTTATTCTATCAGTTTCCAAATAAAGTCTTTAAGTCTGTGTATGTGTGTTAGTTGCTCAGTCATTTCCAATTCTTTGCAATCCCATAGACTGTAGCCTACCAGGCTCCTCTGTCCATGGAATTCTCCAGGCAAGAGTACTGGAATAGGTTGACATTCCTTTCTCCAGGGGATCTTCCCGACCCAGGGATCAAACCTTGGTCTCTTGCATCGCAGGCAGTTTCTTTACCATCTGAGTTACCAGGGAAACCCATAAAGTCTAGAGTTTAAGACTCATTTATTCCACATCTGAGTACAATTTCAGTCATTTCACATTGCTTCACAGATACTTAGTGGAATTAATACTTAGAGTTACATGTAGGGTCACTATAATCTGGCTTAAGTCTTGAGTCGCATTCCTGCTTCTGGAATTTATAACTTGTAAGTGGCTCTTGGTTAGCTACACAGTGACTAAAGTAGAACAACTCTGATGCTTTTCTATGATAATGTGTCCTAACACACACTGTCTGAGGCCTCTTACTGAGTCTGCTACTGCTGCTGCTGCTGCGTTGCTTTAGTTGTGTCCGACTCTGTGCGACCCCATAGACAGCAGCCCACCAGGCTTCCTGTCCCTGGGATTCTCCAAGCAAGAACACTGGAGTGGGTTGCCATTTCCTTCTCCAGTGCATGAAAGTGAAGAGTCAAAGTGAAGTCGCTCAGTCGTGTCTGACTCTAGCGACCTCATGGACTGCAGCCTACCAGGCTCCTCTGTCCATGGGATTTTCTAGACTGACCTTTTTGAAAGCCTCACAAATTTGTTTTTTTCCTAAAACAGCCTCCACATCTCCCCCATGGTTAGTTATCTTGCTGTTGTTCACCTTGTTAGAGGCAACAATCCCTTCCAGCTGCACTTATTAACACCCTGCTGTGTGCACTGAGATCAATGCCCTTACAGATGTCACTGCACAAAACCTCTTAGTTTACAAGGAGGATGGTGAGCTAGGAGAGGAGAAGGACCCACACTGGGCAGAATAAGGGAGACTAGGATGGTCTGATCACTCACCTAGAGCCAGACATTCTGGAATGTGAAGTCAAGTGGGCCTTAGGAAGCTAGTGGAACAACAAAGCTAGTGGAGGTGATGGGATTCCAGTTGAGCTACTTCAAATCCTAAAAGATGATGCTGTGAAAGTGCTGCACTCAATATGCCAGCAAATTTGGAAAACTCAGCAGTGGCCACAGGACTGGAAAAGGTGAGTTTTCATTCTAATCCCAGAGAAAAGCAGTGTCAAAGAATGCTCAAACTACAACTCATCTCACATGCTAGTAAAGTAATGCTCAAAATTCTCCAAGCCAGACTTCAACAGTGTATGAACCATGAACTTCAGGATGTTTAAGCTGATTTTAGAAAAGACAGAGGAACCAGAGATCAAGTTGTCAACATCCACTGGATCATCAAAAAAAGCAAGAAAGTTCCAGAAAAACACCTATTTCATCTTTATTAACTATGCCAAAGCCTTTGACTGTGTGGATCACCACAAACTGTGGAAAATTCTTAAAGAGATGGGAATACCAGACCACCTGACATGCCTCTTGAAAAATCTGTATGCAGGTCAGGAAGCAATAGTTATAACTGAACATGGAACAACAGACGGGTTCCAAATAGGAAAAGGAGTACATCAAGGCTGTATATTGTCACCCTGCTTATTTAACTTATATGTAGAGTACATCATGAGAAACGCTGGGCTGGATGAAGCACAAGGTGGAATCAAGATTGCTGGGACTTCATATATGCAGATGATACCACCCTTATGGCAGAAAGTGAAGAAGAACTAAAGGGTCTCTTGATGAAAGTGAGAGAGGAGAGTGAAAAAGTTGGCTTAAAGCTCAACATTCAGAAAACTAAGATCATGGCATCTGGTCCTACCACTTCATGGCAAATAGATGGGGAAATAGTGGAAACAGTGATAAACTTACAGTGATAAACTGTATTTATTTATTTATTTTGGCCTCCTAAATCACGGTACATGGTGACTGCGGTCATGAAATTTAAAGACACTTACTCCTTGGAAGAAAAGTTTTGACCAACCTAGACAGTATATTAAAAAGCAGAGACATTACTTTGCCAACAAAGGTCCATCCAGTCAAGGCTATGATTTTTCCAGTAGTCATGTATGGATGTGAGAGTTGGACTATAAAGAAAACTGAGTACTGAAGAATTGATGCTTTTGAACTGTGGTGTTGGAGAAAACTCTTGAGAGTCCCTTGGACTGCAAGGAGATCCAACCAGTCCATCCTAAAGGAAATCAGTCCTGAATATTCATTGGAAGGACTGATGCTGAAGCTGAAACTTCAATACTTTGGCCACCTGATGCAAAGAGCTGACTCATTTGAAAAGACCCTGATGCTGGGAAAGATTGAAGGTGGGAGAAGGGGATGACAGAGGATGAGATGATTGGATGGCATCACTGACTCAATGGACATGAATTTGAGTCAACTCCAGGAGTTGGTGATGGATAGAGTGGCCTGACGTGCTGCAGTCCATGGGGTCGCAAAGAGTCGGACATGACTGAGTGACTGAAATGAACTACACTGATGATGTTCAGCTCTCATTACTGCCTCTGAGGAACCTGTCTCAACGTGGAGCTTGTTAAGACAGATGTGTGGGAAAAGATCAGCAGGGTCAAAGTTTAGAGGTCTTGATACAGGATAGGAAGTGCTAAATGAAATTGGAAGTGGCATCTAGAGGCTTTCACTGAAGTTGGAAAGCTCCCACTGCCCGGGATTGGGTGGGAAGTACCCTGGAGCCTGCAGGCTGGGCGGGTGTGTGGAGGCTGAAAAGAGGACCCAGTCCTTTGCTGAGTAGAAGCACAGGTGTGGAGGGAGGAGGAAGCAGGGCTATGAGGAGAACAGCAGGCACGTCCTCACCTGGAGGAGGCGGAGTGTTCAACAGAGAGAAGCTGTTTGAAAATTCTCTCTGTTACATCCTGTGTTAGTTTCTAGGGTTGTGTCCATTCAAGTTGCTCTCACAGGAGACCAGAGCCTGGATGGCTTATAAATAGCACAAATTTGTCTCTCATGGTTCTGGAGGCTGGGGAAGTCCAAAGTGAATGTGCTGGCAGATTCAGTGTCTGGTGAGGGCCGGATTTTTGTGTCCTTATGTGGGGAAGGGGTGAGAGAGCTGTGTTGGTCCCTTTTATAAGGACACTAATCCCTTTCATGCAGGCTTCACCCTCATGACCTGATCAACTCCCAATGGCCCCACCTCCTAATACCAACACTGTGGGGATTAGGTCTCAATGTATGATTTTTGAGGACAAAAACTTTCAGTCCATAGCAAAATTGTCACAGATGGGGGTGCTTAAAGAATAGAAATTAAATTTCTCACAGTTCTTGAGGCTACAGGTTTAAGATACGGGCAGGTGTGGTTTCTCCTGAGACCTCTCTCCTTGGCTTCTGACTGCATCCATCTTGCTGTGTCCTCTCATGTTCTTTCCTCTGTTTACATGCAACCTGTGTCTCTGTCCTATTTTTTTTTTTTGAAAAAATTTTATTGAAATATAGCTGACTTACTACATTGTGTTAATTTCTTTGTATAGCAAAGTGACTCAGTTATGCACAAATATATACTTTTCCATAATGGTTTATCTCAGGGTATTGAATATAGCTCCCTGTGCTATACCATAGGACCTTGTTTATCCATTCTGCACATAATAGTTTGCCTCTGCTAACCTCAAAGTCCCAGCGCATCCCTCCCTACCACCTCCTTCCATCTATGCAACCACAGGTCTGTTCACCAGATCTGAGTCTGTTTCTCTTTTGTAAATATGTTCATTTTTCCATAGTTTAGATTCCACATATAAGTGATATAATTATGATACTTGATTTTCTCCTTCTGAGTTACTTCACTTTACTATGAGAATCTCCAGGTCCATACATGTTTCTGCAAATAGCTTTCTTTCTTTCTTTTTTTTTGGAGAAGGAAATGGCAACCCACTCCAGTATTCTTGCCTAGAGAATCCCAGGGACAGCGGAGCCTGGTGGGCTGCCGTCTATGCGGTCACACAGAGTCGGACACGACTGAAGCGACTTAGCAGCAGTGTTACATCATCTATATACACCACATCTTCTTTATCTACTCATCTGTCGATGGACATTTAGGTTGTTCCCATGTTTTGCTATTGTGATTGGTGCTGCTATAAACACAGGAGTGCCTGTCTCTTTTTGATTTACAGTTTAATCCAGATATAAGCCCAGCAGTGGGATTACTGGACTATAAGGTAATTCTATTTTTAGTTTTCTGAGGAAACTCTATTTTCAACAGTGCCTGCAGCAATTTATATTCCCACCAGCAGGGTAGGAGGGTTCCCTTTACTCCTCTCAGCCATAGTTACTTTAATGATGGCCATTGAAGCTTATGTGAGGAGATACCTCATTCTGGTTTTGATTTGCATTTCTCTAATAATTCACAGTGGTGAACTTCTTTTCTTGTGTCTGTTGGCCATCTGTATGTGTCCTTTGAAGAAATGTCTATTTAGTTCTTTTAACCATTTTTTGATTGGATTTTTTTGTTGTTGTTGAGTTGTGTGAGCTGTTTTTATACTTTGGAAATTAAACCCTTGTTGTCACATCATTTGCAAATATTTTCTCCCATCTGTAGGTTGTCTCTTCACTTTTATGGTTTGCTTTGCTGTGCAAATGCTTGTAAGTTTGATTAGGTCCCATTGTTTATTTATTTTTTAATTAAAAATATTATTTATTTATGGCTGTGAAGGTTTTCATCGCTGTGAGGGCTCTTCTCTAGTTGCAGCGGGCAGGGGCTGCTCTCTAGCTGTGAGGCATGGACTTCTCATTGTGGTGGCTTCTCTCATTGCAGAGCACGGGCTCTATGGTGTGTGGGCTTAGTAGTTGCGGTTCCTGGGCTCCAGAGCACAGGCTCAGTAGTTGTGCTGCATGGACTGAGTTGCTTTGTGCATGTGGGAGCTTCCTGGACCAGGGAGGGATTCTGTGTCTCCTGCACTGGCAGGTGGATTCTTTGCCATTGAGTCACCAGGGAAGCCTTCATTTGTATAGTTTAGTTTGTATTTCTATTGCTTTAGGAGACTGACCTAAAAAAAACATTGGTATAATTTATATCAGAAAATGTTTTGCCTATAATCTCTACTAGGAGTTTCATAGTGTCATGTCTTGTAATTAAGTCTTTAAGCCATTTTTACTTTATTTTTGTGCATGGTGGGGAGTGTGTTCTAACTTCATTGATTTACATGCCTGTGTCTCTGTCCTTATGTCTTAGTCTCCTCTTCATCTAAGCACACCAGTCAGATTAGATTAGGTCCAGTATAATTAAGGATAATGATTATCTCTTTAAAGTCCATGACACCAAATTCTAAGGTACTGATGACTAAGGTGACAACATGTGAATCTGAGGGGATGTGATTGATTTACAGCAGGTCCAGAATAGCAAAGTAGAGACCAGCAGAGTCAGCAAGTGTGAGAGGGAGGCCTGTGAGGAGCTCTGGGCTCTGGACACTAGGAGCTGGGATTGCACATCCACTAAGCAGGGGTTGTTAGATTGGTGGAACCTGCCCATGTATAAAGCATGATTAGTGTTGGGGTGATGAAAAAGTTGTGGAGATGGAAGGTGATGATGGCTGCACAGTAATGTGAATGTACTTAATACCACTGGGCTATGTGCTTAAAATGGCAGGAACAGTAAATTTCATGTTAGGTATATTGTAACACACATACACACAAACCTGCATAGTAGCACTGAATCTTTGAGAACATGAGAGAAAAGAGCAGATGACACATGGCATGGTCTCCAGCTCTGATCTGACCCCACTTTCCAATCCTCTCCTGTTCACGACTTGATGAATTTTCCCTTAGAGAAGTGCCTTGTGTCTTGTCAAGAGTTTAGTGACAGGAGCTTGTGCTGTGATAAGGATTCCCCACCTCCACCCACCTGGCATCATGAGTATCTCAGCCTCCCTGTTCCCAGCACCCCACCCTGAACTCACAAATGTGTTACCACATCCTGTGAGCATCTGCACAAGTTCTCCATCAGGGTAGGAACAGATTCTGCCAGTCATTGCAGCCATGTCACAAGGAAGGGACAGTAAGGCATTTTGGTGCCAAGTACAGTGTGCTGATCACAAAAGTTCCCCTGAGTTCTTTTTCAAACACAGGAGATATTTATAAAATCCTCTTCAATATTTTGGGTGCACCACTTTGGATATATACTTGATAGAAGCAAGCTTAACACTGTTGTTTGTAATCAGAACCAAACATTCTCTAGGGAAACTTAAAGCAGAGAGCATGAAAGCAATTTAGGAAACCACTCAGCAGCAACTGGAGAGTGCTTTAATTTTTAAATTTATTTATTTATTTTAATTGGAGGCTAATTACTTTACAATATTGTAGTGGTTTTTGCCATACATTGGCATGAATCAGCCATGGGTGTACATGTGTTCCTCATCCTGAACCCCCTCCCACCTCCCTCCCCATCCTATCCCTCAGGGTCATCCCATTGTACCAGCCCTGAGCACCCTGTCTCATGCATCGAACCTGGACTGGTGATCTATTTCACATATGATAATATACATGTTTCAGTGCTATTCTCTCAAATCATCCCAGCCTCACCTTCTCCCACAGAGTCCAAAAGACTGTTTTTTACATCTATGTCTCTTTTGCTGTCTCATACACAGGGTTATTGTTACCATCTTTCTAAATTCCATATATATGCATTAGTATACTGTATTGATGTTTTTCTTTCTGGCTTACTTCACTCTGTATAATAGGCTCCAGTTTCATCCACCTCATTAGAACGGACTCAAAAGCATTCTTTTTAATCGCTGAGTAATACTCCATTGTGTATATGTACCACAGCTTTCTTATGAATTCATCTGCAGATGGACATCTAGGTTGCTTCCATGTCCTGGCTATTGTAAACAGTGCTGCAATGAACATTGGGGTACACGTGTCTCTTTCAATTCTGGTTTCCTTGGTGTGTATGCCCAGCAGTGGGATTGCTGGGTCATATGGCAGTTCTATTTCCAGTTGTTTAAGGAATCTCCACACTGTTCTCCATAGGGGTTGTACTAGTTTACATTCCCACCAACAGTGTAAGAGGGTTCCCTTTTCTCTGCATCCTGGAGAGTGCTTTCAAGTTAGAGAAGCGGATGGAACAATATGCTGTGAGATATGGTGGTCATGTGTAAGCTTAGCCATGGGGAGAGTTTTGTATTAAAAGTGAATGAACCACACTTCTACCTGCTGTTGTTTTCTTCAGTCATGAATTTAAGGTTCATGACTTTTACAACGTTATGCTGTGAACATGGTGGATTCTATCACCGACAGAAGGCGAGGGGCCTTAGATGATGAACTGATGCAATCTCACCTGTGTCCAGCCATGGATCCCATCCTGGTTCAGCCCCACCCACATCACTAGACCCCTGCCTCCCGCGTCATCAGGTCTTGGGGTCTGTCCTGATCAGATTCCCATGCTGCTGTCTACACAGCTCACCCTCCTGCCTACACAGCTCACCCTCCTGTCTACACATCTAAGATATCAGCTACCCTTGTTTTACCTTCAGAGCACAGGTCACAGCCGAGTAGCGCATTTTCTATGCTTGTTTAGTGTGTCATCTACATGGTGCAGAGTATTGTCTTCTATCTTGACATGTAGGTGGTTCCTCAGCACTTAGGACAGTGCCTGGCTCCTCAGCAAACCTCTGCTGATTCAATGAATGGAGGTGGGGACTCTGTTTGTCTTATTTGTATTGCCTCCATCAAGGGATGTGTTCCCTCTTAATACAGCCCTTATATAAGATTATATGTGGATTTATAAGATTATAGAATTAGCATGGCCTTTATATAAGAATAGCTGTTATACAACTGGTTGCTGACTCTATCCTTTCTATGGCATGACTTGAAAATCTTTAAAAACTTGGAAAATAGTGTATTTTTCTAGTGATTTGGATAAAAACATTATTTACGAAAAATTCAAAGCCATCAACTGATCATTTCATTGTAATTATTTGTATTACTGCCTCTGTGATGGGATCTTAGGAAGAAAACATCTTAAAACTTTGGGTTGATTAATCTTGGACATCCCATCAGATTTGATTAACATTCATCTTTAGGGACTGCTACTGCTGCTGCTAAGTCACTTTAGTTGTGTCTGACTCTGTGGGACCCCATAGATGGCAGCCCACCAGGCTCCCCCGTCCCTGGGATTCTCCAGGCAAGAACACTGGAGGACTATTGGCAGGCAATTATGAATTAAGGAGAAAAAATTCTGTTTAAAAGCTTTAGTACTAAGTTTGAAAAGGCGTTAATCAAGAAACTTAGGTATGATCACTGAGCTAACACATGTCAAAAGGTAAAAATGAATCCTTTTGGACTTAGCAAAGCAATGGTGTATGTGTTTACATCCTAGGGTCTTGTTTCCAATCACAGACCCAGTGTCCAGAATGTCCCCTTAAGAGTTTTCTGTCCTGAGTCCAAAGCACATGACCATTCATGGTTAGGGAGGAGTGGAGAAGTAAGATGACATTTATTGAGTAGATTGGTGGTTTGATTTATCAGAACATGTGGATGAGATGTCATTGACCTTGCTTTGAGATGAAAAAACTGAGTTTGAGTTGCTCATCTGACGTCAGGCTCGTGAGAGGGACTGAGCTGCAGCCTGCTGCCTCCAGACTCTTCATCTGATTCACTCACAGGCTGAGCTCTGACCCAGGTTCCTGAGATTTGCTCTGCAAGGTGCTGGAGAACCCAGAGTACCTGCCTGGAGCCCTGCCTGTGGTCACTGGGCCCCAGACTCACCCATTTGGTTCCCTGGAGGGATTGTGGACCCTGTGTGATGAGGTTGGGGCTGAGTCCCTAGGGGTCTACATGTGAAATGGAGGAGTAGTTTTCTTACTGTGAAAAAAATTTAAGGTTGAATAGTGAGTGATGTCTTGACTAAGAGAACTGGTGGGTACTCTGAGCCATTGGGTGATTTCCACTGTGATTTGGGCCATTTGGATTCTGTTCTTTTACTTTCATGTTTGGAAAGTGTTCAGTCCTAATGAAAGAAGGCTTGCTTCTTGGATGGAACTGGGAATGTTGTAGAGACTGGTGGACACCACGCTGACATTCATTTTCTATCTAATATTCTTTGGGAGCAAGTGTCTAGCAAATGTACTCTGGTAAAGAGTCCCAAGAATCTATTAATTTTTTGTTGTGAATATTTACATCATTAATTATAAATAATTGCCTAGAAAGCTGTCAAAGAATGTACATATTTTTAAATGACATGGATCCCTCTTCTCCCATTCCAGGATAGTGATAAAATAGTGTTTTAGTTTAGTCAAGTTTTGAAGTCTCAGTATTACTCAGTTGTTTTCCTTTATGAAACATGCCAATAATTGTTAAGCTGAGTTTTAGAGGAAAAAACTTAGCTCTTAGGGCCTCCTTCACTGGACTGGTTTTAATAATTCTTTGTAGCACTAGATTCAAATTTGCTGCTTATTAATTTAATAATCTATTTGGATTAATTGATTTTTATTTAATTTTTATTATTGATTTGGCATTTAAACTAAGATCTTTGACTGCTGTGTGGTCTTTGTCTCACTGTTTTCAAAATATAAGTTTTCAGTTTGAGGCACTCCATTAATGTGCTTTTGCTTCCTGTGCCTTTTACATTTGTAGGTGTGTTCATCAGGCCTTGAAGGAGAAGATCACAATTTTAGTCACTCATCAGTTGCAATACCTAAAAGATGCAAGTCAGATTCTGATGTTGAAAGATGTAAGTAATTTCTAGAAGTCTGTGGAATTGCTAGCCCTCAGGTGTGTTGAAGAACAAAACTCCCCTCAGGTTACTCTCCTGGGTTCATGGTAAACGCCCTCTTCTCCCTCAGTTTTTTGCCCCTTTCTTCCCAGAGTTGGTGTTCATGCCTTGGAGGATGAACCTAAAGCTCTGTAGAAATGTCACTATTACATTCTAAGCCATATAAACCCTTAAAGCGTATAAAAGTGCAACCACAGGGTTATTGAATCATCACTGTCCTAATGAAATTTGTTAAAGATAATGATACAGTTTTATTTAGAACTTTTTTATTTTCCTCTTCCATGACTTAAGCCAAGTGTATCACTTAGAGATTCTAAGATCTGTTTGTATCCAGGTAATTGTCATACATAGTTTGCCTCAAGAGCATATTCCAGGGGAGGAGCTAAGATGGCGGAGGAATAGGACGGGGAGACCACTTTCTCTCCCAAAATTCATCAAAAGAACATTTAAACGCTGAGTAAATTCCACAAAACAACTTTTGAATACTGGCTGAGGACATTAGGCGCCCAGAAAAGCAACCCATTGTCTTCAAAAGGAGGTAGGAAAAAATATAAAAGAGAGAGGGATGGAGCTCAGTCCCAGGAAGGGAGTCTTAAAAAGAGAGAAGTTTCCAAATACCAGGAAGCACTCTCACTGCTGAGTCTGTGCCGAGCCTTGGAAGCACAGAGGGCAACATAACAGGGAGAAAAAATAAATAAACAATTAAACCCCACAGATTACGAGCCCAACAGTAACTCCCCCAGCGGAGAAGCAGCGCAGACGCCTGCACCCACCACTAGCAAGCGGGGGCTGGGCAGGGAGGTGCGGGTTGCATCGCTTAGAGTAAGGATCTGGCCTGAATGCCCCGAGCGCTATCTGAACGAACTAATTTGGGCTAGCAAACCAGACTGTGGGATAACTACCACGCGAAAAGCCTGCCCTAACCTAAGACACCGCCAGGCCCACACATGAAACAAAGGACTGAACAGAGATAGCCAGCAGCAGACCATCCCCCTCCGGTGACAGGCAGCCAGAGCCGGAAGGGGGCAATTGCAGACCCAGAGAGACATTATCTACAAAACTATAAACAGGCCTCTTTGCTAACTAAGACTTCTTGGGGTTCTAGATGGTCAACATCCGCCTGAGAAGGTGTGCCAGTTGTACACCCAGAAAACCGAGCGGCGGGGAGGCAGTAAATCGCAGCAACCATGCTCGCCAAACACCTCATCACCTGAGCTGCTTGGACCTGGGAAGGGCACAAAACGCAGGTCCAACCGAGTCTGCACCTCTGAGGACTACCCAAGTGCTTGAACCTGAGCGGCTTAGACCTGGGAGGTGCAAGCAGCCCAGGGCCAGCTTCAGATGGTTCCCGGTGGAGCAACCTACAGCCTGAGCAGTGTGGGCAGGGAGGCTATAAGCATCGTGAGTGGGGGGCAGGCCCAGTGTCTGAGGCACTGCAAGCACACACCAGTGTTATTTGTTTGCAGCGTCCCTCCCTTCCCACAGCGCGACTAAACAAGTGAGCCTAAAAAAAAAAAGGTGTCCACCACCGCCCCCTTTGTGTCAGGGTGGAAATCAGACACTGAAGAGACCAGCAAACAGAAGAAGCTATAATAGAGGGAACTGCCTTGAAAGCGACAGGCAAGATTAAAACCCTGTCATTAGTACCGACTACATAGGAAGGGGGCTATAGATCTTGAGAAATATAAGCCGGACCAAGGAACTAGCCAAAAATGAACTGACCCCACAATACCGACAACAACACCAGAGAAAGTCCTAGATATATTTTTACTATTTTTACGATCATTCTTTCTTTTTTTTTTTAAAGATAATTCTATCTTTTTTTTTAAATGTTTTTAAAAATTTTAAGCCCTCTATTACTCCTTTAATTTTCACTTTTATAACCTACTATTACTTTGCAAAAAAAAAAAAAAAGACCCTATTCTTTTAAAAAGCAAACTTCATATAGATATTTTTTATAATTTTTGTGACCTTGTTTTTTTTTTTTTTTTCTCTTTTTCTCATTCTTTCTTTCTTTTTTTCTTCTTTTCTTTAACATTGTATTTTTGAAATTCCAAACTCTACTCTAGATTTTTAATTTTAGCTTTTTGGTATTTGTTATCAATTTTGTACCTATATTATATATATATATATATATATATATATATATATATATATATATATATATATATATATATATGTTTTGTAGTAACTTTGGGCAGCCTGTACATTGGTATACATTTCATCCAGATGCAATTCGGTACTTTTATGCCCACAGCTTCCCTGAGAGTGCAATTGAAAGTAGACAGGGAATCTACCTGATAAAGAATTCCAAATAATGATAGTGAAATTGATCCAAAATCTTGAAATCAAAATGGAATCACAGATAAATAGCCTAGAGACAAGGATTAAGATGCAAGAAAGGTTTAACAAGGACCTAGAAGAAATAGAAAAGAGTCAATATATAATGAATAATGCAATAAATGAGATAAAAAACACTCTGGAGGCAACAAATAGTAGAATAACAGAGGCAGAAGATAGGATAAGTGAATTAGAAGATAGAATGGTAGAAATAAGTGAATCAGAGAGGAAAAAAGAAAAATGAATTAAAAGAAATGAGGACAATCTCAGAGACCTCCAGGACATTATTAAATGCTACAACATTCGAATCATAGGAGTCCCAGAAGAAGAAGACAAAAAGAAAGACCATGAGAAAATACTTGAGGAAATAATAGTTGAAAACTTCCCTAAAATGGGGAAGGAAATAATCACTCAAGTCCAAGAAACCCAGAGAGTCCCAAACAGGATAAACCCAAGGTGAAACACGCCAAGATACGTATTAATCAAATTAACAAAGATCAAACACAAAGAACAAATATTAAAAGCATCAAGGGGAAAACATTAAATTTTTTGTTTCTTAAGTAGACTGGATGAAAGGAAGCAAGGGTAGTCTCTTCTCAGAAAACAACAAATAACACACAAGGGAATTCCCATAAGGATAACAGCTGATCTTAACTAACTTAACTTAACTAATCCTAATCCTAACTCTTCAGGCCAGGAGGGAATGGCAAGACATACTTAAAATGATGAAAGAAAATAACCTACAGCCCAGATTATTGTACCCAGCAAGGATCTCATTCAAATATGAAGGAGAAATCAAAAGCTTTACAGACAAGCAAAAGTTGAGAGAATTCAGCACCACCAAACCAGCTCTCCAACAAATACTAAAGGATATTCTCTAGACAGGAAACACAAAAAGGGTGTATAAATTCAAACCCAAAACAATAAAGTAAATGGCAACAGGATCAATAATTACCTTAAACGTAAATGGGTTGAATGCCCCAACCAAAAGACAAAGACTGGCTGAATGGATACAAAAACAAGACTCCTACATATGTTGTCTACAAGAAACCCACCTCAAAACAGCGGACACATACACACTGAAAGTGAAGAGCTGGAAAAAGATTTTCCATGCAAATAGAGACCAAAAGAAAGCAGGAGTAGCAATACTCATATCAGAAAAAATAGACTTTAAAACAAAGGCTGTGAAAAGAGACAAAGAAAGTCACTACATAATGATCAAAGGATCAATCCAAGAAGAAGATATAACAATTATAAATACATATGCACCCAACATAGGAGCACTGCAATATGTAAGACAAATGCTAACAAGTATGAAAGGAGAAATTAACAATAACACAATAATAGTGGGAGACTTTAATACCCCACTCACACCTATGGATAGATCAACTAAACAGAAAATTAACAAGGGACCACAAAATTTAAAGGATACAATAGACCATTTAGACCTAATTGATATCTATAGGACATTCCATCCCAAAACATTGAATTTCACTTTTTCTCAAGTGCACACGGAACCTTCTCCAGGATAGATCACATCTTGGGCCATAAATCTAGCCTTGGTAAATTCAAAAAAATTGAAATCATTCCCAGCATCTTTTCTGACCACAATGCAATAAGATTGGATCTCAATTACAGGAGAAAAACTATTAAAAATTCCAACATATGGAGGCTGAACAACACGCTGCTGAATAACCAACAAATCCCAGAAGAAATAAAAAGAAATCAAAATTTGCATAGAAACGAATGAAAATGAAAACACAACAACCAAAAACCTGTGGGACACTGTAAAAGCAGTCCTAAGGGGAAAGTTCATAGCAATACAGGCATACCTCAAGATACAAGAAAAAATTCAAATAAATAACCTAACTCTACACCTAAAACAACTAGAAAAGGAAGAAATGAAGAACCCCAGGGTTAGTAGAAGGAAAGAAATCTTAAAAATTAGGGCAGAAATAAATGCAAAATAATCAAAAGAGACCATAGCAAAAATCAACAAAGCCAAAAGCTGGTTCTTTGAAAGGATAAATAAAATTGACAAACCATTAGCCAGACTCATCAAGAAACAAAGGGAGAAAAATCAAATCAGTAAAATTAGAAATGAAAATGGAGAGATCATAACAGACAACACAGAAATACAAAGGATCATAAAAGACTACTATCAGCAATTATATGCCAATAAAACGGTCAACGTGGAAGAAATGGACAAAGTCTTAGAAAAGTACAACTTTCCAAAACTGGACCAGGAAGAAATAGAAAATCTTAAGAGACCCATTATAAGCACGGAAATTGAAACTGTAATCAAAAATCTTCCAGCAAACAAAAGCCCAAGTCCAGGCGTCTTCACAGCTGAATTCTACCAAAAATTTAGAGAAGAGCTAACACCTATCCTACTCAAACTCTTCCAGAAAATTGCAGAGGAAGGTAAACTTCCAAACTCATTCTATGAGGCCACCATCACCCTAATACCAAAACCTGACAAAGATGCCACAAAAAAAGAAAACTACAGGCCAATATCACTGATGAACATAGATGCAAAAATCCTTAACAAATTTTTAGCAATCAGAATCCAACAACACATTAAAAAGATCATACACCATGACCAAGTGGGCTTTATCCCAGGGATGCAAGGATTCTTCAATATCTGCAAATCAATCAATGTAATACACCACATTAACAAATTGAAAAATAAAAAACCTATGATTATCTCAATAGATACAGAGAAAGCCTTTGACAAAATTCAACATCCATTTATGATAAAAACTCTCCAGAAAGCAGGAATAGAAGGAACATAAATCAACATAATAAAAGCTATATATGACAAACCCACAGCAAACATTATCCTCAATGATGAAAAATTGAAAGCATTTCCTCTATAGTCAGGAACAAGACAAGGGTGCCCCTTTCACTATTACTATTCAACATAGTTTTGGAAGTTTTGGCTACAGCAATCAGAGCAAAAAAAGAAATAAAAGGAATCCAAATTGGAAAAGAAGAAGTAAAACTCTCACTGTTTGCAGATGACATGACCCTCTACATAGAAAACCCTAAAGACTCCACCAGAAAATTACTAGAACTAATCAATGAATATAGTAAAGTTGCAGGATATAAAATCAACACACAGAAATCCCTTGCATTCCTATACACTAATAATGAGAAAATAGAGAAATTAAGGAAACAATTCCATTCACCATTGCAATGAAAAAAATAAAATACTTAGGAATATATCAACCTAAAGAAACTAAAGACCTATATATAGGAAACTATAAAACACTGGTGAAAGAAATCAAAGAGGACACTAATAGATGGAGAAATATACCATGTTCATGGATTGGAAGAATCAAATAGTGAAAATGAGTATACTACCCAAAGCAATTTATAGATTCAATGCAATCCCTATCAAGCTAACAATGGTATTCTTCACAGAGCTAGAACAAATAATTTCACAATTTGTATGGAAATACAAAAAACCTCGAATAGCCAAAGCAATCTTGAGAAAGAAAAATAGAACTGGAGGAATCAACCTGCCTGACTTCAGGCTCTACTACAAAGTGACAGTCATCAAGACAGTATGGTACTAGCACAAAGACAGAAATATAGATCAATGGAACAAAATAAAAAGCCCAGAGATAATTCCATGCACATATGGACACTTTATCTTTGACAAAGGAGGCAAGAATATACAATCGATTAAAGATAATCTCTTTAACACGTGGTGCTGGGAAAACTGGTCAACCACTTGTAAAAGAATGAAACTAGAACACTTTCTAACACCATACACAAAAATAAACTCATAATGGATTAAAGATCTAAATGTAATACCAGAAACTATAAAACTCCTAGAGGAGAACATAGGCAAAACACTCTCCAACATACATCACAGCAGGATCCTCTATGACCCACCTCCCAGAATACTAGAAATAAACAAATAGGACCTAATTAAACTTAAAAGCTTCTGCACAACAAAGGAAACTATAAGCAAGGTGAAAAGACAGCCTTCAGAATGGGAGAAAATAATAGCAAATGAAGCAACAGACAAACAACTAATCTGAAAAATATACAAGCAACTGCTACAGCTCAATTCCAGAAAAATAAATGACCCAATCAAAAAATGGCCAAATAACTAGACATTTCTCCAAAGAAGACATACAGATGGCTAACAAACACATGAAAAGATGTTCAACATGACTTATTATCAGAGAAATGAAAATCAAAACCACAATGATGTACCACTTCACGCCAGTCAGAATGGCTGTGATCCAAAAGTCTACAAGCAATAAATGCTGTAGAGGGTGTGGAGAAAAGGGAACCCTCTTACACTGTTGGTGGGAATGCAAACTAGTCCAGCCACTATGGGAAACAGTGTGGAGATTCCTAAAAAAACTGGAAATAGAACTGCCATACACCTCAGCAATCCCACTGCTGGGCATACACACTGAGGAAACCAGAATTGAAAGAGACACGTGTACCCCAATGTTCATTGCAGCACTGTTTATAAAAGCCAGGACATGGAAGCAACCTAGATGTCCATCAGCAGATGAATGGACAAGAAAGCTGTGGTACATATACACAATGGAGTATTACTCAGCCATTAAAAAGAATACATTTGAATCAGTTCTAATGAGGTGGATGAAACTGGAGCCTATTATTCAGAGTGAAATAAGCCTAACGCATATATATGGAATTTAGAAAGATGGTAACAGTAACCCTGTATACGAGACAGCAAAAGACATATTGATATACATAGAACAGTCTTTTGGACTCTGTGGGAGAGGGAGAGGGTGGGATGATTTGGGAGAATGGCATTGAAACTTGTATAATATCATATATGAAATGAATCACCAGTCCAGGTTCGATGCACAATATTGGATGCTTGGGGCTGGTGCACTGGGACGGCCCAGAGGGATTGTATGGTGACGGAGGAGGGAGGTGGGTTAAGGACAGGGAACACATGTATACCTGTGGCGGATTCATTTTGATATATGGCAAAACCAATACAATATTGTAAAGGTAAAAAATAAAATAAAACAAAAAATTAAAAAAAAAAAAAAAAGCATATTCCATTAGCACCAGAAGCGAGGTTAGGTAGCTGAGCACCCGGGTCAGAGACATCCTCTCTGCTGGTGTCTCCAGTCTCTGGTCTCCTTGCACAAGTCTCTATGTGCCGGATACGTATCGGAGCCTTTGCAGCAGGAGGACAAGGCCCTGCCTTCACAGGGCTCCTGTTCTCATGGGGAGGATGTGACAAAGAAGGTGACATCCTTGCCTCCCTGAGGAGCTGGTGCCTCACGGGGTCTGAGTGACATGATCTTGGTGGCCACAGAGTCACCTGGGGGAGGGGGTCTGAGACAGGGGGTCTTGAGGAAGGAGCTACCTGGCAGGTTGGAGGAACAGCAGGAAGACCAGGGGGTCTGAGGAAAATGAGCAGGGGCATGAGTGGGAGCTGGTCTCCAGGCAGTGGGCAGCGAGCCCAGAAGTGGGATGGAAGTCTTGGATCTTCCAGAGCAGAGGAGGGATGTGGTCTGATGTGGGAGTTAAGAGATTTCTCTGATGGTCACTGGAGGGGTGACCAAGCAGTTAGGAGTCTTAGTAAAGCTGAGAAGACAGAAGTGTGGGCTCAGGCTAGAGTATTCATTTCTAGAGCTGCCGTAACCAAGTACCTCAAGCTGGGTGACTTAAAACAAAAGAAGTTTATTGTCGCCCTGTTCTGGAAGCTTCAAGTCCCAAATCCAGGTGCTGGCAGGCCCGGCTCTCCCTGAAGGCTCCAGGGGAGAATCCTTCCCTCCAGCCTCTGGTGTTCACCGGCCTTCCTAGGTGTTCCTTGGCTTCCAGTTGCAGTGCTATGGTCTCTGCCTCTGATGTCACATGTCCATTGTCCCCGTGTCAGTCTGGGTCTCTTCTGTTCTCATAGCAACATCAGTCTTACTGGCCTTAGGGTCACCCTGCTCCACTGTGATCTCATCTTAACTCGGTTACATCTGCAAAGACTCTATACAAATAAGGTCATGTTCACAGGTGTCATGTTTGAACACATCGTTTTGAGGAGGAGGCACCATCCCACCCACAACTCCTAGCATGACTAGGGGTGGGATGGAGATTAGTGAGAAGCTTTCAGACTTGGTGGTCATTTGATGCTTCATTCCTTGGCTCATTTACCTCTGGGTCTCAGCACCTTTGTTGTTAACCTATGAATGCTCCACAAGCCCTTGGTCAGATCCCTGATTTTTGAAATGAATCTCTGCTCCAAGAAAGATTATTAAAATACAGAACCCCTGCCTCTCTGGAAGCACTTCCATGTGTTAACTCCTCTCCACTCCTCTAGAAGTCGGGGGAGAGGCTAAGGTTTCTCAAGCTTGAGAGCAGTTGATTTCATGTGCAGAGGGGGTGATTCTAGTGTGTAAACCTGTGTTGACAGTGCAGTGTTATGAGCACAGGATCAGTGGCAGGGGAATAACCTATTTAGCCAGTCCCTAGATATTTTGGGGTCCCCTTATTGCTTCCTTTGAGGACACTACACCCAATTTTAGTACTCACAAAACAGCTATTTGCCCCCTGGTGAGCACCCCTGCATGAGTTGGGGTTCATCTTTACTGTTTGTTTGGTCCCTCTGTTCACAGCAGATGGGGAATGGCTGTCCTTTCATCCCCCCAAGAATTGTCAATGCTTGACCATTGAGTGAAATTTCTATCTTTATACCACCAGTCATTTCATTGTGCATACGTATTACAAATTTGATGTGGTGATTTCATTAAAGAGGTGTGTGAATTTTGCCTCCCGAGTGGAACAAGACCTGATATATCCTTCATAATTTTCTAGTTTTTCAGTATCAGATGGTACCCAAAGGCTTCCCTGCATTTCTCCCAGTAGACCCCCTCAGGGGAGAGGGTGAGAGGGGTCCCAGCGAGGGTCCTGGCCAGTTCCCTCCACTTGAGCTGCCTTAACCACAGCTGCTTTCATTTGATGTGTTTTGCATGCTGAGATTTTTTTTTTTTCCCCCTGATGTTTTTTTCGCTACTGAGTGAATAAGCTGAGTCTGGTTTCATGGGGTCAGAAAATAGCAAAACGTCTGCACATTATTTTATGTGACTTTGTAAGGGAGGGAAACTGCAAGGAAGTGTCACATGTATTCAAAGAAAATTATTTGATTGGCTGTAGCTTAAGCAGTTACCTGATTTGGGGAAGCCTAGTTGGCTGCTTGTGGTTGGTTGTTCCTAAGTTTTTTCTCAGATCTGAGTACATTGATTCTGGCTTAGGTTTTGGTTTGTGGGCACAGACATCCAAGGCTTCAGAGCCACCCCAGCCCCATGACTTCCTTGTTTAATTACTTTAAAAAGTGGAATATTGAATTTTCAGTTGGGAACTTGCTGAGTGTGTGGGGGCAGTTGTAGAGACCATGGAGAGGCCTCTCATGGATTTTCTGTCCAGGGCTGGTTTCTATTATCCCCGCCAGGCACATGATAGTGTGACAGTGACAGTGGTCAGTGAAGATTTAATGAGAGACTCTTACCCATATGCAGATGTACTTGTGCCCACCTCTGGGTTAAGTTTAAATTTCTTTCCTGGAATTGTCACATGAGGCTTCTCTCAATTCCCATGTTATCTAAAAAGACTGTGCTGATCCTGCCACCAACCTCCATGCTTCTTCCTTCCCTAAGTGCCCATGGTAGTCATGTCAATGGCCTCCATTTTTAACACATGAGCACACCTTTCTTTCACATCCCCAACACCTAACACAGGGATGAGGTTTGGCAGAGAACCCAATTATCAGTTCTGTACTGAGATGACTGAATTAGATTTCTCAACAAGAATTCTAGAACCAGGGATTATTTTTTTCAAGAATATTAATTTAAGACAAAATAGCTTTTCTTGATTAGTATTTAGGTTGGTTTAATATTATCAAATATAAATTAATTCCTCTCAACTTTTTATTTCAGGGGATAATGATAGAAAGAGGAACTTACTCTGAGTTCCTGAAATCCGGGATAGATATTTTTTCCCGTTTTGAGAAGGGGAATGAGCAATCTGAACCATCTCCAGTTCCAGGAACTCCCACTGTGATCTCTGAGTCTTTGGTTCAGTCTCTCCAGTCTCCCAGACGCTCATTGAAAGATGCGGCTCCAGAAGACCAAGAAGTGAGTTTCTCATCCTGCAGTGTGCCCGGGTCTGTCTGCTCTTGGTGGTCTCACGGACCTTCAGTCTGCTCTGCTCATGACTTCTTCATTTGTCCGAAAGTAGACCCTAAGGTTCCCAAAGTCTTGTTCCATGGAACTGATAGAAGAGCATGAAGGAATCAAGCCTGCTCGGGGTTCCCCTTTGAGTGTAGGATGGAGACATCAGCAGTGGGTGCACTGCTATAAATTTCTGAGTGAATGTGGCTCACACTGATTGAGAACTCTTCAGTTAACCATAGTTACATCCTACTCATGTTGGTTGGCCCCAGTTTCCCTTATACATCCCAAGGCTTAATGTGAAGACCCCCTTAGACTGAGTCCTGCTGTTGCCACGTTAAATCAGCTACTTTTCCTGTATGTTGGAATGTTCTAGCACTCAGGTGACTGATGGTATTATTTTGCCTCAGTGTTAGATGGTTTGTGATAGGTCAGAGATAACATGTGCAAAGGACCTGACACATGGTAGACACTTCAGTGTTAGTTCCCATCCTCCTTTCTTACCCTTCAAGACTGAGAACCACATCTTATCGACCTTGAATCCCCGTGGCCAGGAGAGAGCCAAGGACACACTAGGCTTCTGTGACTCTACAACGCATTCTAAATCCTCCAGAGAGAAATGCACTAGATCCCGCTTAAAAATATACACAGATATTCCTTGATATGCAAACCCAGGAGCCTGGAATGATTCTGATTCATTTTCTAAACTCAAGAATCACTCTCTGAAATTTAGGAACTAAATAGATTCAGATCATATGCTTGCAACGTGCTATGTAACTCTAACTCTCTGTGAACTCAGTTTACTGTATTTGGCTAGTGTTTTGAGTCCCAAGTATGTTTTATGTTTCTATCATTGAATGACACAAGTCATCTGGAGGGATACATTAGCTCCATATCATTTTGTGTGTTATTTTAGAGGAAGTTTCTGCATTTATACATTAATTGATTTTGTTGTGTGTGTGTTGAGAGTCATGTTCTATTTTAAGGAAAGCTCCCCAACAGTGAATAACCTCATGTGAATGATGTTTGATTATTTCTCATAGATTCCTATGAGTGGGATGGCTGGGTCCAAGGGTAAACACATATGTGGTTTGGCCAGATATTCCCACACCCTTCTCTATAGGAGATAGACCATCCTGCACTCCTATCAGTGTATGAGATATGTCTGTTTCCCACAGCTTTGCAGAGGAGGACATTGTTGAACTCTTGAAATTTGGGGTTCATTTTCATTTTATTTTTCTCAATATAAATGTATTTATTTTAATGGGAGGCTAATTACTTTTTGTATTGGTTTTGCCATACATCAACATGAATCTGCTACAGGTATACACGTGTTCCCCATCCCGAAACCCTCTCTCTCCTCCCTCCCTATACCATCCTTCTGGGTTGTCCCAGTGCACCAGCCCCAAGCAACCAGTATCATGCATCGAACTTGGACTGGTGATTTGTTTCATATATGATATTATACATGTTTCATTGCCATTCTCCCAAATCATCCCACCCTCTCCCTCTCCCACAGAGTCCAAAAGACTGTTCTATACATCTGTGTCTCTTTTGCTGTCTCGCATACAGGGTTATTGTTACTATCTTTCTAAATTCCATATATATGCGTTAGTATACTGTATTGGTGTTTTTCTTTCTGGCTTACTTCACTCTGTATAATAGGCTCCAGTTTCATCCACCTCATTAGAACTGATTCAAATGTATTCTTTTTAATGGCTGAGTAATACTCCATTGTGTATATGTACCACAGCTTTCTTATCCATTCATCTGCTGATGGACATCTAGGTTGCTTCCATGTCCTGGCTTTTATAAACAGTGCTGCAATGAACATTGGGGTACACATGTCTCTTTAAATTCTGGTTTCATCGGTGTGTATGCCCAGCAGTGGGATTGCTGGGGCGTTTGGCAGTTCTATTTCCAGTTTTTTTAGGAATCTCCACACTGTTCTCCATAGTGGCTGGACTAGTTTACATTCCCACCAATAGTGTAAGAGGGTTCCCTTTTCTCCACACCCTCTCCAGCATTTGTTGCTTGTAGACTTTTGGATCACAGCCATTCTAACTGCCATGAAGTGATACCTCATTGTGGTTTTGATTTGCATTTCTCGGATAATGAGTGCTGAGGTTCATTTTTTAAAATTTCATTTCTCACTGCTCTTTTTCCCTTTTAGACTGAGAATATACAGGTTGTACTACCTCTAGAGTACCATTTGAAAGGAAAAGTTGGTTTTAAGACCTTTAAGAATTACTTCACAGCTGGTGCTCACTGGCCTGTCATCATCTTCCTTATTCTAGTAAACATAGCAGCTCAGGTACGTAAGGGAGTTTATTTTGATTTGTGCACTCAGTTATTTATATTGTATTTTATAATTCTTTTAATATATTTGTATTAAGAGATTTATCTCAAAGACTTGGCTCATGCAGTTGTGGGCCTAGCTTGGTGAATGTGAAATCAGAAAGGCAGGCCTGCAGACTGAAACCTCAGGTGGGAGCTGACCCTGATATCTTGAGACAGAATTTCTTCCTCCTCCAGGAAGCCTCAGATTTTGCTCTTAGGGCCTTTGTCTGACTGGATGAGGCAACCACAGTATTGAGAGTGATCTCCTCTATTTAGGTTCTGATGATGGATGTGAGCCACATTCACAAAATACCTTCACAGCAACATCTAGATGAGTATTTAATTGAATCACTTGAGACTGGCGCAACCAAGCTGACACCCAGAACTGACCATCACTGTACCTGACAAGCTTTTTGCTTTCCAAAATCCCAACATTTGTTTTGTTATTACTGACTTTGGAGTCCACTTGGATTTGCATTGAAGTACATTATATTTGGGGAGCAAAGTCTTCTAGGGAAAAGGGGATTTCTTTTAAATATATTAACATGTAAGATGCCCTCCCCTGACCTGTGGTCCTCTGGGGTGTGGGGCTTGGCACAGACCTGAGCCGGAAGGAGCATCTCCATGTTCTGGAGCCTTTCTGTCCTCCATCCTAGTGAGCAGGGTGTGAGGCTCAGTGATGTCAATGTCTGAGTGACTGCTGTTTCCTGCTCCAGGTTGCCTACATCCTGCAGGATTGGTGGCTTGCATTCTGGTGAGTGATTTCTGGCCTGACCCAAAGAGCTGTGAAGTCTACACGAAGCCTCACTTTCCCACAGACTCAGGGGGGGAGATGGGGCTTGTTCAGCCTCCTCTTCTGACCCTCACGTAGTTTCCCTGAAGAAAGATGAAAGTTACTGTGGGTGGTATTGATCCCCCTGTGGTCTCTCCCCATGTCCCTCCCTTCAGCAGCTTCTTTATAGAAAAAAAAATTTTTTTGAACTTTTAATATTGTAGTGGGAGGTGGCCGATTAACAATGTTGTGATCGTTTCTTTTGAATAGTGAAGGGACGCAGCCATACATATACATTTATCCATTCTCCCGCAAACTTCCCTCCTGTCTGCCACGTTATTATAACATTCAGCAGAGTTCCATGTGTTATACAATAAGTCCTTGTTGGTTACCTGTTTTAAATCTAGCAGTTTGTGCATGACCATCCAAACTCTCTAACTGTCCTTCCCCTCGGTAACCACAAGTTCATTTTCTAAGTCTGTCTTCACAGAAAATTTTGAAAACTGAAAGTCGTGATTCATATTTTTCCAGCATAATATACATTTCTTGAGTTGAGGTAATTTTTTGGTGATATCTGTGTAAACTCTATGTATATCTATAGTGTAATATTAAAAATTTTCTGTTCCATAGGGCGAATGTACAAAGTGACCTGTATTTTGGGGGATATTTGAAAGAAGATGAAGATGTAGTATTTGTGCTGAACTGGTACTTAAGAGTTTATTCAGGTAAATTTGAGTCATCTACTCTAGAATACCAGAGTTTAAGGTGCTTACAATGAGTCTGTGTGAGCAACGAGGGCTTTCAGAGTAATTCAGTAATGTCTTAATAGATTAAATATCTGAATTGCATTTACTCTATGAATTAATTAGAATAATTATTTTAAAAATCTACTAGGGGTTGCATAGAGTCGGACACAACTGAAGTGATGTAGCAGCAGCAGCAGAAGAAGAAAAATTTGGATGAAGACTCTTAACTTGTTCCATAATGAATTTTTGTACTTAAGCCAGGATTGCATATTGAGAAAATCAGCCACTGGAAATATGTAGCTACTATGTATTCTAGTAGGTGCTTTAGCTAAATCTTATAACATTATATGGATGGGCAGATCAGATCAGATCAGATCAGTCACTCAGTCTTGTCTGACTCTTTGCAACCCCATGAATCCCAGCACGCCAGGCCTCCCTGTCCATCACCAACTCCAGGAGTTCACTGAGACTCACGTCCATCGAGTCAGTGATGCCATCCAGCCATCTCATCCTCTGTCGTCCCTTTCTCCTCCTGCCCCCAATCCCTCCCAGCATCACAGTCTTTTCCAATGAGTCAACTCTTCGCATGAGGTGGCCAAAGTACTGGAGTTTCAGCTTTAGCATCATTCCTTCCAAAGAAATCCCAGGGCTGATCTCCTTCAGAATGGACTGGTTGGATCTCCTTGCAGTCCAAGGGACTCTCAAGAGTCTTCTCCAACACCACAGTTCAAAAGCATCAATTCTTTGGCACTCAGCCTTCTTCACAGTTCAACTCTCACATCCATACATGGCCACAGGAAAAACCATAGCCTTGACTAGACGAACCTTTGTTGGTAAAGTAATGTCTCTGCTTTTGAATATGCTATCTAGGTTGATCATAACTTTCCTTCCAAGGAGTAAGTGTCTTTTAATTTCATGACTGCAGTTACCATCTGCAGTGATTTTGGAGCCCAAAAAAATAAAGTCTAACACTGTTTCCACTGTTTCCCCATCTATTTCCCATGAAGTGGTGGGACCGGGTGCCATGATCTTTGTTTTCTGAATGTTGAGCTTTAAGCCAACTTTTTCACTCTCCACTTTCACTTTCATCAAGAGGCTTTTGAGTTCCTCTTCACTTTCTGCCATAAGGGTGGTGTCATCTGCATATCTGAGGTTATTGATATTTCTCCCGGCAATCTTGATTCCAGCTTGTGTTTCTTCCAGTCCAGCGTTTCTCATGATGTACTCTGCATATAAGTTAAATAAACAGGGTGACAATATACAGCCTTGACGAACTCCTTTTCCTATTTGGAACCAGTCTGTTGTTCCATGTCCAGTTCTAACTGTTGCTTCCTGACCTGCATACAAATTTCTCAAGTGGCAGATCAGGTGGTCTGGTATTCCCATCTCTTTCAGAATTTTCCGCAGTTTATTGTGATCCACACAGTCAAAGGCTTTGGCATAGTCAATAAAGCAGAAATAGATATTTTTCTGGAACTCTCTTGCTTTTTCTATGATCCAGCGGATGTTGGCAATTTAATCTCTGGTTCCTTTGCCTTTTCTAAAACCAGCTTGAACATCAGGAAGGGGATTACAAATGAATTCCACCCTATGGTTCAGGTTGTTCCAATTCTTTCTGAATAAACAGACTTGTATTGATCTTGGATGAAATCCTCTGGCTGCATGGGCCATAAATAAAAGCATTATTCCCTCCCAGGTATGCAAAACTCCTCTTTCCACACTGCTCATCTCTTGGGCTTCACTAATAACTTGAGAAGCTAAGCAGGGGAAGTCCAGTGTCTGGAATTAGGATTCCTTCTCTTTCTTACCCTTAGATTACAGTGTTCCCTCCTCCCCAACTGTGTGATTAATTCAAAATTTGGATTGCCAGACTAATATTCACTATTAACATGAATTTCTCTATTCACAAGAATATTTAGAATATATATAGTAAAGCATTACATACTATTTAAAGGATGTCTTTAACAAAAATTTTAAATGCTTTCTTTATCCATTCATCTGTTGATGGACATTTAGGTTGCTTCCATGTCCTAGCTTTTGTAAATAGTGTTGCTATGAACACTGGGGTGCATGTGTCTTTTTGAATTATGGTTTTCTCAGGGTATATGCCCAGTAGTGGGATTTCTGGGTTGTATGGTAGTTCTATTTTCAGTTTTTTAAGGAACCTCCATACTGTTCTCCATAGTGACTGTAGCAATTTACATTCCTACTAACAGTGCAATAAGATTCCCTTTTTCCACACCTTCTCTAGCATTTATTGTTTGTATATTTTTTGATGAGAGCATTATGACTGGTGTGAGATAATACTTTATTAGAGTTTTGATCTGCATTTCTCAAATAACAATATTGAGCATCTTTTCATGTCCCTCTTGACCATCTGTATGTCTTCTTTGGAGAAAGGTCTATATAGGTCTTCTGCCCATTTTTTGATTGGGTTTTTTTTTTTTTTTCTTTATATTAAGCTGCATGAGTTGTTTGTATATTGTGGAGATTAACACCTGGTCAGTTACTTATTTTGTAATTATTTTCTCCCATTCTCAGGGGTGTCTTTTCATCTCATTTATGGTACATATAGACACTGGATCGGGGGAGGGGGGCTCTCCGGGTAGCTCAAATGGTAAAGAATATGTCTGCAAAGATGGAGACTTGAGTTTCATCCCTGGGTCAGGAGGAGCTCCTGGATAAGGGAGTGGCAACCCACTCCAGTATTCATGCTTGGAGAATTCCATGGACAGAGGAGCCTGGCAGGCTACAATCCATTGGGTTGCAAAGAATTGGACAGGACTGAGTGACTAACACACATGTAAACTGGAATGTTACTTATCCACAGAAAGGAATGAAATTGGGTCATTTGTGAGATGTGGATGGACCTAGAGTCTGTCACACAAAGTAAAGTAAGTCAGAAAGAGAAAACACACAAAAAAATACTTGTATTAATGCATACATTTGGAATCTAGCCTCTTCACGTATCACTGCCTTATCATGGTGAAGGGGCTTGTGTAACTCAATGAAACAATGAGCTATGCCATGTAGGGCCACCTAAGACGGATGGATCATAGTGGAGAGTTCTGACAAAATATAATCGACTGGAGGAGAGAATGGCAAACCACTCCATTGTACTAGCCATAAGGAACCCATGAACTGCATAAAAAGGCAAGAAGATATGACACCAAAAGACTAGCTCCCCAGGTCAGAAGGTGTCCAATAAGCTACTGGGGAAAAGCAGAAGACAACTACTAATTTTCTGAGTCATAGAGAAAGCAAGGAAATTCCAGAACAACATCTACCTCTGTTTCACTATCTAAGCTAAAGCCTTTGACTGTGTTTATCATAACAAACTATGGAAAACTATTAAAGAGATTGGAATACCAGACCATCTTACCTGTCTCCTGAAAAACCTGTATGCAGATCAAGAAGCAACAGTTAGAAACCTGTATGGAACAGCTGATTGGTTCAGGATTGAGAAAGGAGTACAACAAGGTTGTTTATTGTCACCCTGTTTATTTAACTTATACATAGAGCACATCTTGTGAAATGCTGGGGTAGATGGCTTACAAGCTAGAATCAAGATTGCTGGAGGATATCAACCTCAGATATGTGGGTGATAGCACTCTAATGTCAGAAAGCAAAAAGGAACTAAAGAGCCTCTTGATGAGGGTGAATAATGAGGGTAAAAAAGCCAACTTAAAACTGAATATTAAAAAAAAAAAAAAGATCATGCATCTAGTCCCATCACTTCATGCAAACAGAAGGGGAAAATGTGGGGTCAGTGACAGATTTCCTCTTCTTAGGATCTAAAATCACCGCAGATGGTGACTGCAGCCATGGAATTAGAAGACAATTGCTTCTTGGCAGGAAAGCTATGACAAACCTCTACAGTGTGTTAAAAAGCAGAAACATCACTTTGCCAACAAAGGTCTGTATACTCAAGGCTATATACTTTCCAGTAGTCATGCACGGATGTGAGAGCTGGACAATAAAGAAGGCTGAGCACTGAAGAATTGATGCTTTAGAACTGTGGCGCTAGAGAAGACTTGAGATTGAGAGTCCCTTGGACAGCAGGGAGATCAAACCAGTCAGTCTTAAAGGAAATCAACCCTAAATACTCATTGGAAGTACTGATGCTGAAGCTGAAGCTCCAATACTTTGGCTTCCTGATGTAAGCATCTGACTCACTGGAAAAGACCCTGATGCTGGGAAAGGTTGAAGGCAGAAGGACAAGAAGGTGACAGAGGATGAGCTGGTTGGATGGCATCACCAATTCATGAACTTGGGCAAACTCTGGGAGATGGTGAGGGACAGAGAAGCCTGGCGTGCTGCAGTCAATGGGGTTACGAAGTGTTGGATGCGACTTGGCAACTGAACAAACAACAACAGCAACATGGAATCTAGAAAAAGGGTACAGATGATCCTATTTGCAGGGGATGACTAGAGTCGTAGCTGTAAAGAATAGATGTGTGGACACAGAGCAGGAATGGGGAGGTGAGGGAAATAAATTGAAAGATTAGGATTGACATATACACACTACCATGTGTAAAACAGATAGCTAGTGGGAAGCTGCTATGTTGCACAAGGTGCTTAGCTCAGTGCTCTGCAATGACCTAGAGGAGAGGGATGGGGGCAAGGGAGGTCCAAGAGGGAAGGGATGTATGTATACATATAGCTGATTTACTTTATTGAACAGCAGAAACTAACACAGCATTGTAAAGCAACTATACCCCAATATATTTTTGTAAATAAGTAAAAATTTAAATATCCTCACAGGAAATGCTTGTGAAAGCTTTCTGCAAAGAGTAAGTTATGTAAAAATCCACTCATTGAAATTTGGTATTTATTTTATTAATCACTTGATAAGAAGTTTGAATCTACCAGCTGTTTACCTTCTGAATTGGTGGACAATGAGGCCTTAAAGAAGAAGGAAGGGATTCTGTTACACATTCATATAGGATTGTGGGCTAAGGCAAATGCCTGTTGGTGGAATTCAGGAATTTAAGCAGCTTTCAGTATTTAAATAACACTGATATGGCAGCTAAATGGAAAAAAGTACTTGATGGAATATATATTGCTGAAGTTATCTCCATTCAATATAGCATTGTGAGTTGAAGAGATGTTTGGAGGGCTATTTTTATTTTTATATGCATAGTAGTGCTCATTTATATCATTGATAATACATAAATTTAAATGATTAATTTATTTATAAATGCTTTGGGGTGCTATTAAATAGTGAGAGATTAGTTTATTTTGTTTAGATTATCTCATGTCAAAATATAATTTGTAGTTTCTTGCAGTTCAGTTATTTAAGAGATTGTCCACTTGCAACCTAACATGGTATTTTCATGCTCTTTATATCTACTTGGGTATAGAAGTAGCTACTTTATTTTTAATATTTTTAATTTTTATTAATTTTTATTATACTTGCTTTCCAATGTTGTGTTAGTTTCTGTTGTACAGCCAAGTGAACCATTGAACATATATCCTTTTTTTGGATTTCCTTCCCAATTAAGTCACCACAGAGAATTAAGTAGAGTTCCCTTGTAAATTGCAAGGAAATGGTAGATCATTTCTCCTTTTCCCCGTTAATTCATGTGCTGGTAGCAAAACATTGGAGAAGGGAATGGCAACTCACTCCAGTATTCTTGTCTGGAAAATTCCATGCTTAGAAGAGCCTGGGGGCTACAGTCCATGGTGTTGCAAAGAGTATGACTTGACTGAGCAACTAACACTTTCATTTTTACCAAAGCATACCTTTCTTTCAAATTATGGGACATGTTGTAAATAATGAGATTTGAAATGTGGAGAAAGGAAGATCTTCTAGTTGTATAATTATCTGTCTTATAAGTTTTATTAGAACTTGTAATTGAATTAGGCAAGCCTAGAATCAAGCTGCAGTTTACACATTTTCCCCCATGTTGTTTCCATTTAGTGGGAAGAAAACAGTGATTTTTATATTTTTCTTTTAAATGTACTTTTTAAAGCATTAAAATCTTACAGAATTTACTTTATATATGTATTTTTTAAATTCTGTATATATGTAAATCTCTATATGAATTTTATTTATAGAATAAAATGCACAGTATCTTTCTAAACTGCCTGCCATGCTTTAGCATGCTTAAGGATCAGACAGAGATCTTGTGCTGAGTGATGTTTCTTTATTTCAGGGTTAACTGTGTCTACTGTCCTTTTCGGTATCACAAGGTCTCTGTTGATATTCTGCATCCTTGTTAATTCTTCACAAACTTTGCACAAGATAATGTTGGAGACCATTTTAAGAACTCAGGTATTGTTCTTCCATATAAATCCAATAGGTAAGTCAGACACCAAATTTCTTAATGAATATGTCTTGGTAACACATTACATGCCTATTTACATTTTCATATTTGAAAATTCAAGAGATGCCTGGAAGAAAATCACTGTGTATGTTTATTCATTTTCTACAAAAATCTTCACAAATAATTTTTCCTACCAGAGAATATCTGAATATAGGAGCATATAAGCCTTTATTCCAATTTATGCATGTCTGTAAAAATATATGAATGTTTACTTTGCAGGATGATTTAGGAGTCCAATGAAACACCCAACAAATGATGAAAATGTGTTGAAATGTTTTTGACTAGTTGTTAAAACGTTGGCTATGTTACATAATGTTAAGCTAACTAGGAAGGACCATCTTCCAGGAACGTCTCTACAGAAGACAAGCTGTGTGTTTCTTTCTTTCATTGCCCATTCATTTCTAGGACCACAGAGCTCTGACATGCACTCATATTTTGAGTTTTACCTAAATGGTAATGTAAAATTAATTAAAATACAAGATCAGTGAAATGTAAGCATCCTCTTCAATAAAATTAACTGTCTAGTTTTACAATGGACTTTTGATTACATTAAAGATGTCTTGTGGTACCTAGCAGGAGGATCTTCATTATTAAGTAAGAAACACTCTTACTTAGGTTGGTTTCCCAACCTTACTTAGGAAGGTTTCCAGTGGTTGGTTCCCATACCCTGAGGCCTTCCACCTGTCTTGCTTCTGAAGGTGGCCTCCTGACCTGGGTTTCTATGAAGAGCTAGTTCATCAGCACACATACCACTCTACTCAGTTGGTTAGACTTGTGCTGAGGCCCAGGGTGGCTTTGCTTTTGCAGGTCATGATTGACAGGGCCTGATGAGGCAAGGATGTGACTGGAGAGAGGACAGCAGTAGCCTTGGCCTGGCCATCAACTAGCTGCACAATCAAGGCCAAAGTAGGTAGATACTACGGGGCAGGCAAATCTCCAGGCAGGATGTTGTAACGGTTATAAGTATGGACTCTGGAGCCAACTTCCTGAGTTCGGTCCTGGAGATAGTTACTAATAGTAATAGCCAGTTATAGTTATTTTAATACTTATATGTTAGTTATTTAATTTCTCTGTGTCTCAGTTTCCTTACCTATAAAATGAGGATACTATTCACATCCTTAGCAATATCTTGATGTTGTGGGCATTAAGCAGGTTAATATATTCACAGCACTTAGCACAGGATCAGTGCCTAATGAACCTAAGTGAGGATGTTGACATGGTGTCTGGGAAATTCCCCTCCTGTGAAATGGGATTAACCACTGCCCTTCCTGTTTCACAAGACTGTTGTGAGGATTAAATAAGGCTGTTTAGTGCAGCATCTTGTGTACATTTATTCAACACATGTTCTTTAATCCAAGCACTGTAAGGAGAATGGTAAACTGCAGAGGCCCACACAATCTCATCTTATTACAAAACTGGAGTGAGGAAGTGATTGGAAGTTGTTGCTATTATGGCTGTGAACTAGCTCTACTTTTCCTGCTAATGGGGAACCTACAGTTGTAAATTTGGGAGCATCAAATGGGACTGTTATCAGTTATAATTTATGTTATCACAGCCTCTGAGTGCTTGTGACCACTGTTAACCAGGCTCTTGATGACCTGTAGGCATCTCCAGATGCTGATTTATTATTCAAGGATTTGGAACAAAGTTTAAATCTTTAAGGTCACTAATCCTAGAGCAGCAGGCATACCAGTGTGTATCTTGTCTCCCGCTCCTGTGTCTATTATCAGAACTTCATCCCTTCAAGAAAATAGAAGCTCAAATAAGTACAGCAAAGTTAGGCCCTAAGGTTTAGGGGCATCGGTTTTTTACTCTTTTAGTAGTATATTAAATTTAATTCTTTCCTGTGTTTATTTTCAAATGTAGAATTTGTGATAGATTGTCTTTGTTTCTGGTATGTGATGGCATGAAGAGAGAACCACGTAGAGTGGTATTACTTGTTACCAAGTTCAAGCTCGCTCTGCTCGCCTCACAATGCTGATAAGTCTTAACAGATGACGTGTTAACGCAAAGGAAAATGACTTTATTTGGAAACTTGGCAGACTTAGAAGATGGCAGACTGATGTCTCAAAATAACCATCTTATTGGAATCTGGATGCTTGGTTCTTTTATAGAACAGAGAGGAGAGAAGGCGAGGAAGTAAAGTCAAAAGGCCATTTATCTTGCACAATAAGAGGGTATTTGTTCATTTTTTTTCTTTTCTGCAGCCATTCACAGGCGGTGAGAGTCAGATTGTCTCCCTGTAAGCTGAAAAAAGCCATTTTCATTTAACATCCAGACAGAAGGGCAGGGTTCCCTGACCAAAGCAATGACCAGCAGTGGTCAAAGAAACACATCCAGCATGGAGTCAAAATTGGCTCCTCCCTGTTACAGTTCCTTTGATTTGCACCTCCCCTGTCTGGGGCCAGTGTCCTGTTCTTTTTCATCCTGAGTCTCCTCAGGGTGCAACACCCTTGCAGGGGTGGCTGCAGAGTCCTGATGGTTACAGCATCCTTTGTTTACTGATGTGACATGTGACATTTTTAGTTTATGCCAGATATTTACTGGAAATTTCCATATCCCCATATTGCAGCCTTAAGGATATACTATTATTGTGGATTCTGAGAAGGCAAATAAAATCAATGATAACTGATTCTTAGTCATTTAGTAATATTTCTGTTTTCCTGCCTACATCCCTGTGGTCTTAGATGCTTATTCGTAAGTCTGGGCTTGTCATACCTGGTATACCTCTGAAAACAGTGACTTATTAAGCCAGTAGTAAACTCACAACCTAGAAATGGCCACAATCCAAAATTTCGCAAAATGTGAGGTGCTGTGTGCCATCTGGAGGGAAAAAAATTACAAAGAGGTTATAATTATGTTTATTTAGAAAGTATCACTTGGCAAAATTAATCTTGATAATTAAAGCAAAATTGTTGTGACAATTAGGATTAACTTAGGTATTTTGCAATTGTTTATTTACTGATTTAACACTTGGAGTGAGCCTTAGATGGGATGGCTCTAAAGGGAAGGAACATTCTCAAATCCACCAACTCTTCCTGATACTGCCACAAGATCCCACAATTCTTTTAAAAATCAGGGCTCAGTTTCACTTCCCCACCCATTGCCATTTGGTGGTATTTTTGTTTCTCTTTAGGTATCATCCTATTTTGTCTTTCTTTTTGTCACTGACATTGGCTTATTTTATATGAATTTGTAATATATTAACTTTGTTGTTTTACCGCTAAATTGTGTCCTACTCTTTTATATTCCCATGGACTGCAGCCTACCAGGCTCCTCCATCCATGGGATTTTCCAGGCAAGAGTACTGGAGTGGGGTGCCATTGGGTCTATTGGAGACCTAATAACCTCAATGTATAGAGGTCACCTGGAAAAACACTGAATAAATTTCTCAGGACCAATATTTTTTTAAGGCTATATCTCTGAAAGTCACAATGGAGATCTGTACTGAGTCCCTAGGGAAGCCCAATATATTAAATATTTAATACATATACTTTATTTTTTTTTAAGATTTATTTATTTATTTTTAGTTGCATTGGGTCTTTGTTGTTGCATGTGGGCTTTCTCTAGTTACAGCAAGCAAGGGTTACTGTTCGTTGCAGTGACTTGGCTTCTCATTGTGGTGGCTTTTTCAGTTGCAGAGCTCAGGCTCTAGGCACATGGGCTTCAGTAGTTGTGGCGCACAGGCGTAGTTGCTCTGCAGCATGTGGAATCTTCCTGGACCAGGGATTGAACACATGTCCCCTATAATGGGGATACTGTACCACCAGGGAAGACCTGAAATACATATTCTTCAAAAATATTGTTTTTATTTGTTCATGAATTGTTTCTCTTAAAGTTCCTATCGAGCAAATGAGTAATTTCTCATATCCTGTTCTTGCAGGAACAATTTTGAATCGTTTCACCAAAGACATTGGGCATATGGATGAGTTACTGCCCCTGATATTTCTTGATTTCATCCAGGTAATGTATCAGTCCTGTCAGAGTTCTCACAGGGAAGAGCAGAGTGCCTGTTTCTCAAGGATTTTTCACAGGGGCTGAGGGTGGGCCTTTCAACCTGGCAGTGTGTCCTGTTATCCTCAGTAAATGCTGTGTTTGTGAGAAAGAGGTGCAGTTCTGATTGGGAGGGTGAATTAACATAAGTAACCCCTGAGGCACGAGTGTCTATACAGTCACGTCAAGGTTGGTCTGAAACAGTGACATGCTGGGTAAGTGGTTCTCCCTCTGCCTTCCAGGTGTCTGGTGTGGATTCCCTTTACTGTGGGCACATTTCATAATATGGAAATAATACCACTCATGGAAAGATAGCCTAGATTGACAAAATTATGCATTGTATTGGGTTTCCCAAGTGTCTCAGTGGTAAAGAATTCAGCTGCCAATGCAGGAGATGCAAGAGATGTGGATTTGATACCTTGGTTGGGAGGATGCCCTGGAAAAGGAAATGGCAACCCATTTCAGTAGTCTTGCTGAGAACATTCCATGGACAGAGGAGCCTGGTGGGCTATAGTCCATGGGGCTGCAGAGTTGGACACAACAGAGCACGAGCATGATGCATTGTACTCCCACAGGAGACAAGTATTTGTTGCACCATTGTATTTAGATAAAGCCAGGTGTGGTTACTTACAAAGAAAAGATTGGTTAAAAATAGGGTGAAAATAATACTTTAACAAGAACAATGTTATTTAGGTGCTAAGTTATGTCCAACTCTTCTGTGACCCCATGGACTGCAGCCGGCCAAACTCCTCCTTCCATGGGATTTTTCAGGCAAGAATACTGGAGTGGGTTGCCATTTCCTTGTCCAGGGGATATTCCTGACCCAGAGATCAAACTCATGTCTCCTGCGTCTCCTGCATTGCAGACAGATTCTTACCACTGAGCCACCTGGGAATTTCAAGAAGGACAATCAGTTCAGTTCAGTCACTCAGTTGTGTCCAATTCTTTGTGACCCCATGAACTGCAGCATGCCAGGCCTGCCTGTCCATCACCACTCCCTGAGTTTACTCAAACTCATGTCCATTGAGTAGGTGATGCCATCCAACCATCTCATCCTCCTTCGTCCCCTTCTCCTCCTATAATCTTTCCCAGCATCAAGGTCTTTTCAATTGAGTCAGCTCTCTGCATCAGGTGGCCAAAGTATTGGAGTTTCAGCTTCAACATCAGTCCTTCCAATGAACACCCAGGACTGATGTCCTTTAGGATGAACAGGTTTGATACGCCTTGTAGTCCAAGGGACTCTAAAGAGTCTTATTCAACACCACAGTTCAAAAGCATAAGTTCTTCTGCGCTCAGCTTTCTTTATAGTCCAGCTTTCACATCCAATAATGACTGCTGGAAAAACCGTAGCCTTGACTAGACGGCCCTTTGTTGACAAAGTGATGTCTCTGCTCTTTAATATGCTGTCTAGGTTGCTCATAACTTTCCTTCCAAGAAGTAAGCATCTTTTAATTTCATGGCTGCAATCACCATCTGCAGTGACTTTGGAGCCCAAAAATATAGTCAGCAACTGTTTCCCCATCTATTTGCCATGAAGTGATGAGACCAGATGCCATGATCTTAGTTTTCTGAATGCTGAGTTTTAAGCCAACTTTTTCACTCTCTTCTTTCACTTTCATCAAGAGGTCTTTAGTTATTCACTTTCTGCCATAAGTGTGGTGTCATCTGCATATCTGGGGTTACTGATATTTCTCCTGGCAATCTTTATTCCAGTTTGTGCTTCATCCAGCCCGGCATTTCTCATTATGTACTCTGCATGTAAGTTAAATAAGCAGGGTGACAATATACAGCCTTGATGTATACTGGTGTATATTTGATGTATACAGCCTTTTCCTATTTGAAACCAGTCAGTTCTTCCATGTCCAGTTCTAACTGTTGCTTCTTGACCTGCATACAGATTTCTCAGGAAGCAGATCAAGTGGTCTGGTGTTCCCATCTCCTTAAGAATTTTGCACAGTTTATTGTGATCCATACAGTCAAAAGCTTTGGCATAGTCAATAAAGCAGAAGTAGATGTTTTTCTGGAACTCTCTTGCTTTTTTGATGATCCAAATGTTGGCAATTTGATCTCTGGTTCCTCTGCCTTTTCTAAATCCAGCTTGAACATCTGGAAGTTCATGGTTCATGTACTTCATGTTGAAGTCTGGCTTGGAGAATTTAGAGCAAATGTGCGGTAGTTTGAGCATTCTTTAGCATTACCTTTCTTTGGTATTGAAATGAAAACTGACTTTTTCCAGTCCTGTGGCCACTGCTGAATTTTGCAGATTTTTTGGTGTGAGTGCAACACTTTCACAGCATCATCTTTTAGGAGTTGAAATAGCTCAGCAGAAATTCCATCACCTCCACTAGCTTTGTTTGTAGTGATGTTTCCTAAGGTCCACTTTACTTTGCATTCCATAATGTCTGGCTCTAGGTGAGTGATCACACCATCCTGATTATCTGAATAGCAACTTTATTTGGAAACTTGGCAGTCTGAGAAGAGGGCAGACTAATGTCTCAAAATAACCATCTTATTGGGGTCCAGATGCCAGGTTCTTTGATAGAACATAGAGGAGAAGAGGTGAAGAAATAAAGTTAAAAGGCCATTTATCTTGCAAATTAGGAGGAGATTCATTTATTTATTTTTTTTCTTTTCTGCAGCCATTCACAGGTGATGACAGTCAGATTGTCTCCGTGTGAGCTGGGAAAAGCCACTTTAGTTTAACATTCAGGCAGAGGGGCAGGGTTCCCTGACAAAAGCTATGCATAGCAATATGTGGCTCTAGGTGAGTGATCACACCATCATGGTTATCTGGGTCATGAAGATCTTTTTTTATATAGTTCTTTTCTGTATTCTTGCCACCTCTTCTTAATATCTTCTGCCTCTGTTAGGTCCATACCATTTCTGTCCTTCATCGAGTCCATCTTTGCATGAAATGTTCCCTTGGTATCTCTAATTTTCTTGAAGAGATCTCTAGATGAAAATCATTTCAGGAAATGTCCTTCATTTTGTAGGCATATTTTCTTTTCACGAGTTGATTGCTCAGCCTTAAGGTGTCTTTAAAAAAAGACAATGAGAGAAAGACCTACAGGAATACCCACTATCCAGCCTCTGTCTGTGAACTTGAGGTTTTAAGGAATGATGTTGAGTCATCTTAGATCTCATCCCCACATTCAGTATTGTTGTTCATATGGAGTGTTTTTTGTTTTGTTTTTTTCCTGTTATTTAATTCTGTCTCCATTTCAGTGATTAAGCATGTGGGGAATTTACTTTTTCTTTCCAAGTGTTAATTTTGAAAAAGAAGTGCATGTATCAAAAGCTGCACATAGAAATGCTGCAGTGAACATTTGCCTTCAGACGGCATAGCCTGTGGGCAATGATTCCACTGTTACCAATGAGAACTAAGCTGAGACTCAGAGGCAGAGAACTTTTATTGCAAAGATGTTTATTTTTCTTTCTCTTCTGTAAACTTATTTTCTAAATGTGTCCTGTTGGATTTAGCTACATAATTTATCCCCAGAAACAATTTTTTCCTAAAACAGTGTCACGTTTTGATAGTGATTGTGAATTACTTTGAAAGGATTTTGTGAAAGATTCTGTTTCTTTGCTACAGCAAGGTAGGCCAAGGTTGGTTTTCCAGTGTGTGCTTAGAATATTCTGTCATAATCAAAATTCATAACATATTTTTAGATGACATGTAGATGCTACCTTGGAGAAGGCGATGGCACCCCACTCCAGTACTCTTGCCTGGAAAATCCCATGGATGGAGGAGCCTGGTAGGCTGCAGTCCGTGGGTTGCGAAGAGTTGGACATGACTGAGCAACTTCACTTTCACTTTTCACTTTCATGCATTGGAGAAGGAAATGGCAACCCACTCCAGTGTTCTTGCCTGGAGAATCCCAGGGACGGGGGAGCCTGATGGGCTGCCATCTGTGGGGTCGCACAGAGTCGGACATGACTGAAGTGACTTAGCAGCAGCAGCAGATGCTACCTGACTTCAGCAGGGAATATTCTCATTGAAGAGGAGAGAATATTCTAGTCAAGCTGTTTTCCAGTCCCTCTTCTACCATTCGTAGTTCACTTATCTTGAAGTTTGGTGGAGGCATCCTGTAGTTCATTAGAAGTAAGAGTCTCCCCTTTGAGAGACTGACCTGGGATGAGCATGGAGCCTGTATTTTCCTCACTGAGCAGGCAGTAGTTGAATCTGTGAAAATAACAATATTTCCCAGAGAGAGGGAAGCATTTTAGGACCTAATATCAGAAGCTTATGGAACCCTTGATATTCAGAGAGGAAGCAGAGAGAGAAGGGAAGTACAGAAGGCACATGATGAACAGCAAGGACGAGAGAAGGAGATGTGGTACAGACCTGAGGAAGGACAGGTCTGTTCAGTGCAAACGAGAAGGTGAGTCCGTGGAAACCTGTTGGTTGATTTGAAATCAGGAGGCATCTGATGACCTGAGGAGCAGATTTCAGATGGGAGGAGTTAAAGAGCAAAGGGCTGCAAATCCAGGAGGCATGGAGGGAGTTGAGGTTAAGACAGGCTGGAAGGAGTTTGAATGAATCAGAAGAGAGGCCCATCTGGAATGTAGGAGCTAAGGAGGTGTTGCTAGTTGTTTGAGATTTTAGTTTTTGGGAGGGGAGTATGAGCAATGGTTCGTGGTTTTTCCCTCTCTTCCGTCCTTCCCTTCAACAAGCAAGCATTGAGGCCGTGAGGTACAGGGGGTGACTCACAGGGGTGAGTCAGGCACAAAGCCCTCCCATCATGGGTCTCTTCCAGTCCCCCAGGGAAGGAAGACATCCAGAGATTCACCCCTTGATAGCTTTGGAATCCTAATTGTGGGAGCTCTGTGGAGGAAGTCCTGGAAGGCAAACTGGATGTGGAGGCTGGAGGCAGTTAGGGAGCCTGGTCCAGGAGGTGGCAGAGCTTCTAGGAGGTGACCTTTGATCCCAGATGAGAGGGAAGGCTGCTGCTGTGGATGGTGGGGCTGGAGGTGCTGCTGGTTCCTGTGTGAGAACCAGTCTTTCTATCACCAGCTGAGAGGGGGGAAGGGAAAAGGCTGGAAGGGGGTTGTTCAATTTTGTTTTAAAGGAATTAGTTCATGCCGAGTGTTTTCAAACTCATTTATGATGGTTCTGCTTCTCCTTCGTGTATATGATAAACCTTAGATGATTCTTGATCATTTATGTTACTTCTAAAGAGTATATTTCATATACTTTTCCTCATTTAATTCCTTCTCATTCCCATAAATGATAGCTCAGATAATTTATTTAATATTTTGTAATAGTGATGCCAAGTGTGGCTAAAGAAAACCCTGGGTTCTGAGTAGTGGGTCTACACTTCAGGACAGAACATCTACTCAGACAATGTCATTCAGAGACCACATCCCACCAGAAGGCGATCATGGGTTTGTGCACCATCCTGTACACTGACTCTTACAGATACCAGATATGTCACCTGTTCAGTCACATTATAGTTGTTGGGCAAATTGGAGCTGTTCAGCATTTCAAAAAGGATGAAGGGAAAGCAGCATAAAAAATCAATTTATGTAGTGTGATTCCACCTGATAATCATTTATGATGGCAACAGCTTTAAAGTGCAGTGGTGTGGGGAGCCCTGCAGTTTCCCTTTCCAAGCTTGAATCTGAGCTCTCCCTCTTCCTGTCTTTCCCCAACAAAGCCAGTTTCCTCTCAGTAAAATTGACAAAATAATACTAACTCCATAAATGTTGTGGGAAGACAAAATGAAGTTGTTTTAATATTATTCTTTGCATAACATCTAAATGCATGTTGAGCACTAAGTAATGGGTAGTTATTTTTAAAACATCGTATGTGTTTTTAAGTGAGAAAAATTGTCTTGTGACACTGGCATTATGTTGCATTACAGTTATTGTCAGACACAGTTTCTAGGCCCATAAATACCATCTCATCAGTTTGTATTACAGAGATTCTAGGTTTGTAATTCTTGAAAAATTTAATGGACACTTTCTTGTATAGACTCACAGAATACAAATCAGTTGTTTTCAAAACTGACAATTGTGCATTGAATACAGATTAATCTGAATACAGATTAATGTAAGTTTCATACAGTTTCCCAAAGTCCCACATAACATTGAGTAAGGAGTCTCAATTATGTATAGTTCTTTTCTTTGAAATCATCTCCTTTTAGAAGTCTTCCTACTAGTAAAACAAGTGAAATGAAAGTAAGATGTGGAAGTTAGAGTTAGGCATTTTAATTATCCTTCAATTAAAAATAAATAAAAAGTACTAGAAAAATCATGCATTAAATTTCAAAAAATTGGGACTGCTTTGAGCATGAGAAGATGCACACAGCTGCCCTCAGCAAAATGCTGTAATTTACTGATGAAAACTGAATTGCAAAAACCTTTCTTCTTCACATACCCCTCATTCAGGAAAAGAAAATAACAACAGCAAGAACAACAAAAAATAAACATCTTGGCTGAGCATAAATAACTGACTCTTCATGTTCTTTCCCACTTCATGGATCACAGCCATATTTTGGTGAAGGGGCTTGTGTAACTCATGAAGCTACAAGCCATGCCATGCAGGGCCACCTAAGCTGGATACATAATCATGAATAGTTCTAACAAAATGTGGTCCACTGGAGGAGGAAATGACAAACCACTCCAGTGTTCTTGCCATGAGAACCCCATGAACAGTATGAAAATGCAAAAAGGTATGACAGTGGAAGATGAGCCCTCCATGTTAGAAAGTATCCAATATGCTACTGGGGAAGAGCTAAGGGGAATTACTAATAGCTCCAGAAAGAATGAAGTGACTGGGCCAAAAAGGAAATGATGCTCAGTTGTGGATAAGTCTGTTGGTGAAAGTAAAGTCCAATGCTGTAAAGAACAACATAGCATGGGGACCTGGAATGTTAGGTCCATGAATCAAGGTAATTGGATGTGATCAAAAAGGAGATGGCAAGAGTGAACACTGACATCATAGGAATCAGTGAACTAAAATGGAAGGGAATGGGTGAATTTAATTCAGATGACCATTGTATCTGTTTCTGTAGGCAAGAATCCCTTAGAAGGAATGGAATAGCTCTCATAGTCAACAAGAGTCTGAAACGCAGTGCTTGGGTGCAAACTCAAAAATGACAGAATGATCTCAGTTCATTCCCAAGGCAAATGATTCAACATCACAGTAATCCAAGTCTGTGCCTCAACTACTTATGCCAAAGAACCTGAAGTTGACCAGTTCTATGAAGACCTACAACACCTTCTAGAACTAGTACCAAAAAAAGATGTCCTTTTCATCACAGGGAATTGGAATGCAAAAGTAAGAAATTAAGAGATACATGGAGTCACAGGCAAGTTTGGCCTTTAGAGTACAAAAGGAAGCAGGGCAAATGTTAACAGAGTTTTGTCAGGAGAATACACTGGTCATAGCAAGCACACTCTCTGGCAACACAAGGGACAGTTCTAACTATGGGCATCACCAAATGATCAATACTGAAATCAGATTATGTCCTTTTTAGCTAAAGATGGAGAACCTCTATATAGACAGCAAAAACAACACCTGGAGCTGACTGTGACTCTGATCATGAGCTCCTTACTGCAAAATTCAGGCTTAAATTGAAGAAAGTAAGGAAGACCACTAGGCCATTCAGGTTTGACCTAACTAAAATCCCTTATGGATATACAATGGAGGTGACGAATATATTCAAAGGATTAGATCTGGGAGACACAGTGCTAAGAAGAGGTGGTAAGAATACACAGAAGAACTATACAAAAAAATCTTCATGACCCAGATAACCATGATGGTGTGATCACTCACCTAGAGCTAGACATCCTGGAATGTGAAGTCAAGTGGGCCTTAGGAAGCATCACTACAAACAAAGCTACTGAAGGTAATGGAATTTCTTGAGCTATTTCAAATCCTAAAAGATAATACTGTGATAGTACTGCACTCAATATGCCAGCAAGTTTGGATAATTCAACAGTGGCCACAGGACTGGAAAATGTCACTTTTCACTCCAGTCCCAAAGAAAGGCAATGACGAAGAATGTTCAAACTGCCACACGGTTGCACTCATCTCACACGCTAGCAAAGTAATGCTCAGAATTCTACAAGTCAGACTTCAACATATGTGAACCATGAAGTTTCAGCTGTTCAAGCTGGATTTCGAGAAGGTAGAGGAACAAGAGCTCAAATTGTCAACATCTGTTGGATCATATAAAAAGCAAGAGAATTCCAGAACAAAGTCTACTTCTGCTTTATTGATTATGCCAAAAACTTTGACAGTGTGGATCACAATAAACTGTGGAAAATTCTTCAAGAGATGGGAGTACCAGGCCAATTTACTTGCCTCCTGAGAAATCTGTATGCAGGTCAAGAAGCAACAGAACTGGACATGGAATAGCAGACTGTTTGCAAATTGGGAAAGGAGTATGTCAAGGCTATATATTGTAACCCTTTATTGTAACCCTGCTTATTTAACTAATATGCAGAGTACATCATGTGAAATGCTGGGCTGGATGAAGCAGAGCTGGAATCAAGATTGCCAGGAGAAATATCAGTAATCTCAGATATGCAGATGACACCACCATTATGGCAGAAAGTGAAGAACTAAAGAGCCTCTTGATGAAAGTGAAAGAGGAGAGTGAAAAACTTGGCTTAAAGCTCAACATTCAGAAAACGAAGATCATGGCATCTGGTCCCATCACTTCATGGCAAATAGATGGGGAAACAATCCATTGTTTCAGTGACAGACTTTATTTTCTTGGGCTCCAGAATCACTGCAGATGGTAACTGCAGCCATGAAATTAAAAGACACTTACTTCTTGGAAGGAAAGTTATGACCAACCTAGACAGCATATTAAAAAGCAGAGATATTACTCGGTCAATAGAGGTCCATCTAGTCAAAGCTATGGTTTTTCCAGTAGTCATATATGGATGTGAGAGTGGGACTATAAAGAAAGCTGATCACTGAAGAATTGATGCTTTTGAACTGTGGTGTTGGAGACGACTCTTGAGAGTCCCTTGGACTGCAAGGAGATCTAACAAGTCCATTGTAAAGGAAATCAGTCCTGACTATTCTTTGGAAGGACTGATGTTGAAGCTGAAACTCCAATACTTTGGCCACTTGATGGGAAGATTTAACTCATTGTTAAAGATCCTGATGCTGGGAAAGATTGAAGGCAGGAGGAGAAGGGGATGACAGAAGATGAGGTGTTTGGATGGCATCACGAACTCGATGGCCATTAGTTTGAGTAAGGTCTTGGAGTTGGTAATGGACAGGGAAGCCTGGCGTGCTGCAGTCCATGTGGTCACAAAGAGTTGGACATGACTGAATGATTGAACTGAACTGAACTGAATATTTACCATACATTACAACCTGATAGGATTTATTACTCATTTTATAGTATTTCCCATGTAAGTTAACCAATCAAATAAATGCAATTAGTTTAATATCTCTCTTTGGGATGTTTCAGGAGCCCTCTGAAGCAAGCCGAAGTTAGCTAGAGGACAAAGGAACTTCAACAGAATTCAATTTAGAAAGTTTTGTCAAAGAAATCAGTCAAAAGGGTTTAGAACATTCTGTCACATTTAGTCAAGGCTGATGGGTCTATCACTTAGCTTGCTGATACGCCACAATGGGCATATATATGGAGGCTCATGATTGAGTAAAAGTTGACTCCGTCATTTGGACATAGTTGGCTCTAACCAATTTTCCTATGGCTGTGTCATTCCTAAGAAAATCCATTTATCCAACTGATGGTAATCCAGTTTTAGAAAATCCTCATCATGCATAGCTCTTCAGTAATTTTTTTCATACCTTCTTCTACTTAAAACACATCTTAGTTTCCCTAAAGTATGTTCCATAATCAGGTACATTTCTTGTTGACAAATTTGTAACAGAAAACAGTCTTTTTTACCTCTAGTAAACCTAAGTGCAACAGAAGTATTTATACTTATTGATGGTTCTAAAGACATGTCTTTGTTACCAGATATGAATTTAATACTGAATATTTCCCAGTTCATATGAAACTGGAATTCGTTGTTTAATTTAGAATTATTTGATTTGTAAGTGCTTACTTTTCTTTAACTCAATTAAATAGAGCTCATTTACAAATTAATCTCAAAAATATTATCCAGAGACAAAGACATACTAAGACATACACATATTCAGACAGACACAAGACAAGATCTAGCTTCATTTCTAAACTTAGTCATGAATTAGATATTACAATATAAAATTCGCTAACTTATAAATTACAGTTGGAATAAATAAAATTTTTAAAAGCTTTTCCCCTAAGTTTTAGGAGTTGAAGATGGTCTGGATAAGTGTTCCTGAGAGCCCTGGTGTCAAGACACAGGGAATGAAAATCAAGTTCTAACACAGTGGCCGCAGGTCTAAACCAAATGGTGGCCACACAAAGCAAAATGGCCATCACAAATCACAACACAGAACACAGAGTATAAAACACACACATAGACCTGTCAGTGCTAATCAGACCTTCCCTTAAATATAAGGTTACAGTCTCTCAGAAAACCTCCTATAGAGACACACAACTTCAGATCCAAGTACTAACAGAGTAAATGAAAATATCTCAGGTCTTTAGAGATTTCAAGGGGAGGAAAGGAAGCCAGGTTGAAAAAAAAGGGAGGAGGAGGCGGGAGAGGGGGGCGAAAGGGGTGGCCTTACAGATGTCTCCTGCCACCTGCAGATACACAGGCATTACGGGACTTTACCCTTGGCCACCAGGGAAGGGAGGACTGGAACTCGGCCCTACCAGAAACCAGAACAGACCAAAACAGAACCAGAATTCGAGTTCTCTGCCAAGAGGAGGTTATCAGCCTTCAATTCTCAGCTCAGGCTGAGGCCCATTGACCAGATTCCTGCATCCAGGACTGGGGGACTAGAAAAAAAAGGGATAGGATAGGAAGGGTTAAGGAGAGGAAAGAGAGAAAGAAGGGGAGAAAAATCAGTAAATGTTCCTGTTCCTTACCTGGTTGGAGCATTCTGGCCAGTTTTCTGTGTCAGGAGAAGACAAGGGACAAGAGTCCCACTTGTGGCCACTGGGTCTGGTCCGTTGGCAGGCAAGCTGATCCCTGAGTACCCCGAGTGGCCAGGATGTCAATCACAGCAAAGAAGAGACCCCACCATAGTTGCCATTTGTTTCAAGAAGGGGGACCCTTTCCAGGGCAGGAAAGTGGGCTTTTGTGTAACACTCAGAAATGAATTGTCTGAGGAGACGCATGTGCTGACAAAGAGCAGCACAAGAGATTTTATTGGGAAGGGGTACCCGGGCAGAGAGCAGTAGAGTAAGAGAACCCAGGAGAACTGCTCTCTCAAATGACTTTTTGTTTAGATACTATTTTCACCTTCTGCCAACTTCTATAAAGGACTTGAGATAGCTGGCAATAAAAGCTTCACAAATGTGTATACATATAATTGTAAACCATACAATGTTTAAATATATATATAATATTCAATCCACAATGAGAGTAGATATACTACTACCTACAAGTAGATGTTATAGACATCCTCTTTGAATTGCTTCAGAATTTAGGGCCATGAAATCTGAAGGATGTGACCTAACTTTGGAGCTCTGAGAGCATTAATAATAGGTTTTCAATGATTATCTGAGGAAAATGCATCAGCTCACTTCCTGTGGAGCCCTTCATTTTTATTTTAACTCTGCTTCCCAGGTTATCTGCCAGACTGGGCTTAGTCTTAATAGGCCCTCCTGGGAAGAGCCAGATTATTGAAACTGATGAATGTTACCCATCAAATGATGTGAGTCTGCTAAAAAAGCTGTAATTTGGATGTTTTATTGTCATTTTAGTAGGTTTTTTTGACAACCAACAATGACAAGCCAAGTGACTTAAGACCAGGCACAGAAGGAGCTGGTAGGACCCCCCTCCCACCATGAGCGTGAAAGTTGTAGCTGTTGGAATGCATACTTAATGCAATGGCTGTAAGCAATTGTTCATCTGTAGGTCTAATAGGAGAGCAGTCAGTCAGGCCTATCTTTCCCCACTTATGACTGGAATGTATTCCTTCAGAATCCATCCTCTTCACTCTGGGTTTTACTTTGATACCATGGCAGGTGTGGGAGAAACAGGAAAAGCTCATGGGTCTCCATCCAGATGATAGAGTTTGGTTCCCAAGGGCTCCTGGACAGAGTCACAGTTCTGGATGTTTCCTCCTCCTTCCAGGCTCCTCCTGCCTGCAGCTGTGGCTCTGGGATTCCCTGAGTACAAACTGCTCCTGTCTTTCTCCTTGACCTGCAGTCCTTCCTGGGAAAACTTAGGACAACCACTTACCATTCCATCTTTATATCATATCTGTAAATGGAAATGAAGTTTTTGCTTTTCTCATTCAGAAGATGGTTGTGAAGATACTCTGAGAAAACTGATCAGGAAGAGTTGTGAAATGATAACCCAAATCTCTGTGATACAGACATTACCCCCATAATCCATCCTGCAGAGACACACCTGGGCCAGTTGCCCTGGGTCACAAGGTGGGGAGGTCCTGGTGCAGAGAGGACACAGACCAACCAGTGTTAACTCAGACAAGCATCTCAGCCTTCTCATCCCAGCTCCTTTTTGGTCAAAATTTCCATCAGTTGTAATTGCTGCTTGCAAATTATTCTTGCCACTCTTTGTTTGTTAAACCACTCTGTAAATTTCAGCTATAAGTCTCTTCTTAGAATTATCTAAAAATGTTCCCGAATTCTTCCCTGTGTTTTCCCAGCACTCTCAGCCTTGTGCTGATCACTATGGATTTGTCTCCACCTGAGATCACAAACTTCAGAGGTCTTGGACCAGACTAAATCTGCACATCCCTCCCCCCCAACCCCATTGTATAGCAGGCAGACACTAAGTGTTGATTGCATTCTTATTGCTTGATGCTGAAAAGTAAAGGTATCATACTTTTCCTGCTAAAGATGGATACTTATATCAGTGTCAACCAATGATTTCATTTTCTATTCTACCTACTGTCTTTTTAGACCAAGATAATTTCCCAAGATAAAATCACCTCATGGGATAATGTGATGATTAAGAGAATGTTCATGGAACTCTTAGCACAGTGCCTTACATACAGTAAATACTTGGTAAATGGGATCTGCTGTTGTTAAAATCATTAGCCTTGGGAATTTTAAATACTTAGTATAATGATAGAAAGATGACTGTCTATTGGGAGCAAGCTTAAACATGTCATAAAGGCTTATTACATGGGCTTCCCAGCTTCATGACTTAGGCTTTGCAGTGTCCATCAAGTTGATTTCCTCTCTCTGAGCCTCACTCTCTCCATCTGTACAATGAGATAATACTGTTACTAGATAGAGCTATTGTGAGGATTAATGAGTTAATACATGTGAAGCTTTGAAGGTGTAGCCCTGTACACAGTCAACACTCAGTAAATATTAGCTATGGATAGAAAATCTAGAAAGAGGAATCCCTACTTCCAGAGATCAACATTTAAGTTTTGTCTTGTCCTACTTTTCTGGCACTGAATTTGTAATTAACCACTTCTTTATCCCTCCATGCATAGCTGAGACATCTGGATTCCTCACCTGTGATACCTGCTCCCTCATCTTTTGAATAATACCTGCTGACTCCAGATAGTTTGGGATTCAACTCCTACTCTCTGAACTTCAAATATTCTCATTTGTTAAAACTAGTAATGCCTGCCTCATAGGGCTACTGAGTATATCACAAGAGCTGATACCTAAAAAGTTCTTATCATCGTATTTGGCACATACACTAAATATCATGAGGACCACTTATAATTTTATTTCTTTGGAAGGGAAAGCATTCCCTGATGTTACAACCAGTCTTTTCAAGGAAAGGAGTTTGATCCCAACAGAACGAACTGTTACAGTTTATCTTTGAAAAGTATCCTTCATAAGAAGGCTTCTGTATCTGTTTTCACTATTTCAGACATTTCTGCTTGTGGTTGGTGTGGTGGGAGTGATGGTGGCTGCGATTCCTTGGATTGCTATACCTATGGTTCCCTTTGGCATCATTTTCTTTGTGCTCCAGTGGTATTTCTTTAGGACATCACGAAATGTGAAACGCCTGGAATGTACAAGTGAGTACCAGGGCTCTCAGGTTGGGATGGCTATGCAGAATGGCTCCATTTACACCGTAATTCACCAGGCCTCTGGAATTCTGCAGATTTTGTCTTCTGGAATTTCTCACCAAGTCAACATTAGGCTGAACATATTGGCCACTGTGAGTCAGTGTGGTCCTTAAGGCAAATGGAACTGATGGCAGGTTAGCTGCAGTTTTGCATTTTAGCACAAGGAGTATGGATGTGAGCACAAGGACAGGGACTGTTTCTGTCTTGTTCATGACACACTTCCTAACACAGAGTATCCACTCTATAAATACTTTTATTAAAAATATTTCATCATGTTGGAACTAATGTAGAAGGAAAATAGAGATTTTTTTCTTCTCCTAAAGTTACCAGAAATGACAAGGAAAGGAAATGATTAGGAAAAGGAAAGGAAACCTCAGGAAATATGTGTCAGAAGTGATAGATTTGAAAAATACATTTTTCACATGTTTAAGTAAGTTGCAGTTGTTAAATGTATTGAAAAAATACATGGTAGTCACTCAGTCATGTCCGACTTTTTGCGACCTCATGGACTGCAGCCCACCAGGCTCCTCTGTCCATAGAATTTTCCAGGCAAAAATACTAGAGTGGGTAGCCATTCCCTTCTCTAGAGGATGTTCCTGACCCAGGGGTTGAACCCAGGTCTCCTCCATTGCAGGTGGCTTCATTACTGTCTGAGCCACCAGCGAAGCCCTGTTGAAAAGATAATCCCTGTTATTTGCAGGCTTGCTCTTTATCATTACTAATATTTGGGGTGATTCCACACTGTTTATGGTCCCACCTTCCTCAAAGTCATTCATATAAATGATGCTGAAAATAATCCCTTAGGAGGACACAGGAGGGGGATCTGTTCAGTGTGCATTTAGTTTATTACTCCACTCAAATTCCTAGTTGCAGAATAATGGGGAGCAGGGACTTCCCTGGTGGTCCTGTGGGTATGACTCTGTGTTTTTGTTGCTGGGGCACAGATTCAGTCCCTGGTCAGGGAACTAAGAACCTGCAAGGTGCAGCAAAAAAAAAAAAAAATAGAATAATGGAAACACATTTTATGATTAATCATTCTATTCTACAGGTAATCACAGATGATGAAATAATTGAATTTATCTCATTAATGCACATATTTCATCAATATTAAAAAATAATGAAAGTAGAATTGTTATATATATTTTTTAAAAGTTATAAACAGTTGACAGAGAGTTTTGCCTGAGGAAGGGCCATTTCCCATCCATATGGAAGTGGAGAGAAGGGCACCTCGTGAGAATTTTTTTAAGAAGAAGTACAGGACTTTCTCAATATTTGATCTGAAGAGTCTTAGTACTTTGGCACCTGTGGAATATTTGAGTTTTCTTGCACCCTAGTAGGCTGCAATAAGCTAGACAATAAATTCAATCTAGGTTCCCCATTTCCACACCCCAGATAACCACATGTGGTGGCCAGTTGATTAGAACTGTTTATATTCTCTCTCTAGGTGGTGGGTCTGTGTCATAAATAGTAACATTGCTGTTTTCTCTAGTATATTTTAGGACTTCCCAGGTGGCTCAGTGGTAAAAAAAAAAAAAATCTGCCTCCCAATGCAGGAGACGCAGAAGAAATGGGTTCAGTCCCTGGGTTGGGAAGATTTCCTGGAGGAGCAAATGGCAACCCACTCCAGTATTCTTTCCTGGATAATCCCATGGACAGAGGAGCCTGACAGGTTATAGTCCATGGGGTCGCAAAGAGTCGGACACTACTGAGTGACTGAGTGAGTGAGAGTATATCTTAAGGTTACTGCTAGAGCCACCAGCCAAAAGGACATGTGACTGCCATGGCCAGAAGGCATAAGTCAGCTTCAGCCTTGTGCTCTGAAGGATTACTGACGTCCTGAGGTTTAGTTTCAGATCCTACTGCCTAACTGCCTCTGGAAGCTTAGGTTGACACTTTCATCTTAATGACATATTGGCAGCTGATTATAAGGGGGTTTTGGGGGGCACATTTTTGCATAAGAGAGCATAGCAATGGTCA
>NW_020867067.1:545299-614531 GCF_003369695.1 Bos indicus x Bos taurus | reverse complement strand
AAAAAAGAAAATAGTATAACACATAAATAAACACAATAAATCCTTTTGTAAGAGCTTGAAATCACTGAGTGAAGTTGGAGAAAATTATAGATTAATATCTTATAATATGTCATATCTGTTGCTGGTGTGAAAAAAGAACATAATTTACTCAGTGCAGAAACCAATTGGAACAATGTCTTTGAATAGATGTGAACTCATGGTAGAATCACAGAGTAGACCCAAAAGTTGTGAAGGCGGAATGTTGTCCATTGGCCATTCATAATATTCATAATCACATGGTCACTGTGAGTGATATCTGGTTATTCGCTTTCAGAGTGCATCTGAGGCTGTGGGTAGGGGAGACAAAACAACACGTTTATGCGTTTTAAAGTCCTTCTCCTAAGGAAACACATTCATAGGCCCACTGGTTCATGTGAAGCAAATCATATCACTACTAGAGGCACAATAGGAAAAACCAGGGGTGTATTTATTCTATGGAGGAAGAAGCCCCATTAAAACCTTCACTGGGGCTGGACATAATGCCAAACAACCTGTAGATACACTTGAGTTCTAATCATTCTGATTCACAAATATGTTTTTAAGACTAGAGTAAATTGATAAGTAAAATCATTTTACTAACTCAAAACCTAGAAATTAAAACAAGGTAACAAAGAGGCTGGGAAATCTATTAATAGTACCTGACCAAGGGTTTCTCATTTTCACATATAAAATGAGCACAACAAATTTGGATGTTAATATCAGGGTGTAATCCCTATATTTTATAAACTCTGATTGACAAGCATCAAAAATAAGGAGTAGGAAATGAAGAATGCATAATACTATGTTCTTGCCTGGAGAATCCCATGGACAAAGGAGCCTGTGGGCTACAGTCCATGGGGTCACAAAGAGTTGACACGTCTAAGTGACTAATACACACACACGTAGTCATTAAAAAGGATGAGATAACCGTATGCATTGATATAATCTGAGATATAACATTAAGTGAAAAAAAGAGAAAGAACAGCTATCATTTGTGCTTAGAAACAGGAAGTTTTTCTTCCTGATACACAGAACAGTCAACAGTGGTGCTGGGACTCCACCTTGTAGAGGAGCTGTGTGACAATAGGAGTGGATAGTGATTTACTTTTTGTTCATACATTTTAAAAAAGTATTTTTAAAAGTTTTTAAATTTTGTAGCATTAGATAAGATATGTGTTTTAAAATCTATTATTATAAATACATTTTAATTGTTTAGAGCAGTGGTCCCCAACCTTTTTGGCACCAGGGACCCAGTTTCTGGAAGACACTTTTTCCACAGACTGGGCAAGAGGAGGGTCAGGTGTAAAGTGAGCAATGGGGAGCAGCAGTTGAAGCTTTGCTCCTTTGCACACCACTCACCTCCTGCCATGTAGCCCAGTCCCTAACAGCTCATGGGCCATACCAGTCTGGCCAGGAGTTGGGGACCCCTGATTTAGAGTCTCTAAAGCTACTTAGAACTATGGGTGTACTTTTTATTACTGGAAGGCAAGTCTTCTGTCTACAGCCTTTAAAAAAATGATCCCACTTTTATACTGTAAAACGCTCTATATTCTCAAAGCCCTTAAGCATTGCTCTCTCATCTGCTCTCTCATCTCATCCCTGTAATAAGTGTGAAGAAGCCAGCAGGGCTGTAATCCTGCTCTACACATAGGTGAAGACCTGGGGGACACAAGCCCACGTGGATGCTAAGTGCCTCCTCCATCTATTCAAATGGGTCCAGGCTCCCAGAGCTTGGATATGAGGATTTTATAGTTACACACTGGGAACAAAAAACTTCAGAAAACCTCAACCAGCTCTGCTTCATCACAGAACAGAATGGATGACAGGCATTCATTCTTTGAGTTGAACTGTGTCCCCTCAACTTTACATGTTGAAGTCCTAAATACCACAGTACCTCAGAATGTGACTGTTTGGAGACAGCATCTTTAAAGAGGCAATAAAGTTAAAATGAAGTCATACAGGTGGGTCTTAATCTAACAGACTGGAGTTAGATTAAGAAGAGGAGACCAGACACAGGCTTACACAGAGGGAAGAGCATGTGAGACACAGAGGAAGACGGCCTCTCCAAGCCAAGGAGAGAGACCTCAGAGGAAACCAACCCTACCGACAACTTGACCTCAGACTTCCAGCCTCCAGGGCTGTGAGGAAATAAGTTTCCATTGTTTAAGTCACCTGCTCTGTGGTCTTTGTATGGCAGCCCTATCAAACTAATGCCCCCTCCAGCTTTATGTATCTAAAAGGTACTTTCTCTGCTATTTCATGATCAGGGTCAATCAGACAGTGATAAACTTGCCTGAACTATTTGTTCAAGAAAATGTGATGTGGAAGCACCTTCTCCCAGATTTTCTTTTCAGATGAATGAATTCTTTTCTATCAGTGAAACCTTGTGACTGAGGCTAATGCTCCCGGTGTTACAGCTCTGAACAATACATTGATACCTAATGCTTGCACAGTCAAAAAACTGATAATCCTCCTAAGAGGATGCGGAGTATGCAGAAATAATGTCAAGATGGGATGAGAATCAAGAATGCATTTGTTTCTGTAGAGGTGACCTGAGCCTGTGGCAGGACTGAAATCTAAGAGTGAGGTTCTGTCACCCTGTGAACTTGAGTGATCACCTCCACCTTGGCTGCCACGTGAAAGGAGCAGTGTTCTCAGACTCGGCACAGAACACAGAAACCAGGACTGCACTCAGCCTCCCCAGAAATTCCCCCTCTGTCTCCCTGGACCAGCTCAGTGACCTTGGGTGAGCCCTGGACCAGTCTCTTCATCCATGACATGGGATAAAAAAGGGCAGTCATGAGATTAAGTGAAATCATACATGCAAGAACTGTGTAAAATAAATGGATAAAGAACTATACAAATGTAACTTACCATTAATATTGTTAGAGTAGGGGCAGGATTACTAGACCAGGAATCACAAGATTTCTAATTCTATGACCTATGTCTGTTTCTGTACATGTCATATGTGACACTTGTGTTTAAAACATATACTTAAAGAACAGATTTCTAACTCTGTGTCTGCTGCAAACTAGCTTAACACCAGTTCTATACATGGGGCCACATTCCTTCTAAGAGGACTTAGTTTCCTCACCTGTAAAATGAGGATGTTGAATGCTATTATCTTATCTGAAAATATCTAAAATTCTGAGATCAGTTTCTCATTACTCAATGTCTAGCACATACATAAGGATAATATAGTTTTTCAATGAACACTTTGACACATAGGTGGGGACACCTCTCTTTGATGTGTAATGCCTAAGTTCTAAAGAACAAAAGGGTTTTAAAAGTCCTGACTGTTTCTGGGACTAGGTTATGTGGGGAATCACAAATGATTATCCGGTCTCAGGATGGAAACTCTGACTGGGAGACACTCTAGTAGATGAAAGCACTCTGTGACTTTTTGGCACAAAAATTACAGAGCTCCACGTTCATCTTCTTAAAATTTGTATACAGTACAGTACCGACAAAAAGCCATCTCCTACCCTATGAACAGTGGAAGGTACTGCTGTGCATTTCCTCATTTCTAAGGAGGATTGAGATGAAACAGTGACAGAGGGAAATTAGACCACATTTTAGATACATTTTTCATACAGAAATACCGTTAGATGCTGGGGCATGTTTTTTTTTTTTTTTTTTAAACAGGCATTTTAAATATTACACAAGTAATTTTATTCTACTTACAAGTGAAAATCTGGGAAATGCAGATATGAAGAAGGTAAAATGCATCCATAATTTAATAACCAGAGAAACAGTTTCAATGGGGAAGCCTCATCACATACAGCTGGAAACCTTACCCCACCTCAAACCACGCATCTCAAGTGGCGAGAATACCACACCTTCCCTCCCTCCCTCCCTCTATTTTCCCATCAGTTTCAATCCCACCTTGTTCCAGAATGAATTACAGGCAGCTGCATGACAATCGCTAAATCCCTCAAACTAGAGCTCAGTTGTCACTTCTGTACAAGACACTACCACCTCACCATTGTTAGAAAGACACCACGTGAGTGAAGGTCACTCATCGAAGGCCTTCCTCACACCATGTACAGTGCTTACTGCTTTAACACACCTCATGTTCAAGCACCATCCAGAGTACAGTGTTGAGGTATTGCAAATTCCTGATTTATCCTGATGACAATCTACCTTCTTCAGGAAGTTAGAGGGAGCAATGGGTGGGGAGGGGTAACTGGATAAAATTGTAAACAACAAAGAATTAGGGATTAACTGACAGTATCATGTAGGAGTTTTCTTTACAGGTTAGAAACAGAAGCAACTTATACCTTCCCTGGTTAATCTTCCTAGACTCAAACGTATTCCAAAAATTTTTTCCTTAAACTCTCAATTTCATGGATATTTCCTTGACAGCACTCACATCACAAATGTGCTGAGCACCAGTCAGAATGAAACACAAAGGGTCTGCAAAATGAGAAGTGTTTCCATGCTCCTAAGGGAATCTGAACCTAGGGTCCAAGTGTGTGGTGAGTCCTATCTCAAATCTGTCTGTTAGTCACAGGTGTACATGCACAGAAGTGCACACTCATCCTACACCCCATCCCCACCACTGCTGCAGATTCTCAGCAGACCTGCCTTCAACCTGCCACATGCTGTTAAGACCCAGTCATGAAGCTTAGTCTCTGGGGTTTATGACTGAAAAGGGCACAGAGACCCCTGGTGGAGATTCCAAAGAGCAAATGTGGAAACAAACTTCAATTACAACACCCTGCAGCAGGCTCACCTATTTTGCCCTTTCTTTTTTTTTTTTTTCTTCGTTTTCTTTTCTTTTTTTTTTTTTTTATTTTTAACTTTATATAATTGTATTAGTTTTGCCAAAAATCAAAATGAATCCACCACAGGTATACATGTGTTCCCCATCCTGAACCCTCCTCCCTCGTCCCTCCCCATACCATCCCTCTGGGTTGTCCCAGTGCACTAGCCCCAAGCATCCAGTATTGTGCATCGAACCTGGACTGGCATCTCATTTCATACATGATATTTTACATGTTTCAATGCCATTCTCCCAAATCTTCCCACCCTCTCCCTCTCCCACAGAGTCCATAAGACTGTTCTATACATCAGTGTCTCTTTTGCTGTCTCGTATACAGGGTTATTGTTACCATCTTTCTATATTCCATTAATATGCGTTAGTATACTGTATTGGTGTTTTTTCTTTCTGGCTTACTTCACTCTGTAGTAATAGGCTCCAGTTTCATCCACCTCATTAAGAACTGATTCAAATGTATTCTTTTTAATGGCTGAGTAATACTCCATTGTGTATATGTCCATCGCTTTCTTATCCATTCATCTTGCTGAATGGACATCTAGTTGGCTTCCATGTCCTGGCTATTATAAACAGTGCTGCGATGAACATTGGGGTACACGTAGTCTCTTTCCCTTCTGGTTTCCTCAGTGTGTATGCCCAGCAGTGGGATTGCTGGATCATAAGGCAGTTTATTTCCAGTTTTTTAAGGAATCTCCACACTGTTCTCCATAGTGGCTGTACTAGTTTGCATTCCCACAAACAGTGTAAGAGGGTTCCCTTTTCTCCACACCCTCTCCAGCATTTATTATTTGTAGACTCACCTATTTTGCCCTTTCAATGAAGGACAGTGGCCTCCACCTCACCCAGTTGCTGCACCATCTTGTAAAGCAGGCTGTCTCTATTTTGCAGCAAATCATATGGCTCATTCATATTCTACTGCGTTCCCTGGAATCCAAAACCTGTTAATCAGCAGAAAGAAACCAATTAGCACCAGTGTTCCACAGTATCATATTGTGTGTGTGTGTTAAGTCATTTTAGTTGTGTCCAGCTCTTTGCGACCCAATGGAATATACCCTGCTAGGCTCCTCTGTCCATGGAATTCCCCAGGCAAGAATACTGGAGTGGGTTGTCATTTCCTTCTCCAAGGGATCTTTCTAACTCAGGATTGAACCCATGTTTCTTATGAACCTCCTGAATTGGCAGGTGGGTTCTTTACTATGAGCACCAAATGTTTCCACAAGTAACGTAACTCGAACAATTATTTCAGAAATGGGCAGGACAGGGAGAATAGAGAGAATCTATCTGGGTGGTAGGCCTGCTTAGTGTTTAAATGGTTTGATTACCCTGTTTTTACTAGACAGACAAAGGTCTAATGTGATCCTTTATTATTATAAGGTTATAGGAAAGGAAAGAAAATGGAAGTTTACACTACAATTATTGACACTCAACAGGCTTGAAGCATCTAATATTCTGCCCAGAGCATTTGGGGTTGTATCATTAGTCAGTGCTTTTAGCTCTCAGACTCTGAGCTCTGAGGGATATTTATAGAGATACACAGAGTTGGCAAATATCTTGATTCAAGAAATCAAAGTCAATTTATCTAAAATGTAGGTTGATGTCATGCAAACCAGATGGCAGTGACCTGACAGCAAATTGTCAATTTGGTTTGACAGAATCTGATCAATATTTGGGAAAAAAGGGTGCTTCTAGAATTTTTTCAGGGTTCTGGATTACTGTCAGCTGCTAAGAATCTTTTATATGAGAGGTTAAGATACTTCTTAAAGTTGGCTGAGGTTGTATTTTATTATTCTGAGAGTGAAAGGCTGGCAAAAGGAGCTGCTACATAGCAGCATTAGTAGAACTGCTCTGCACACACACACACAAATCTCTAGAAAATCCAATTTTCTCCTTGGATAAGATCAAGAAGCAATTAAGAAATTGAGCTTGTAATTCTAGAGATCATGGCCCACATTAGCACATGGAGGCAGCCCAATCTAAATTGCTAGGACCTGAATCTGTTTTCACAAATTATCTTTCTGTTTCTTTTTCTTTTTTCTTAAGCTGCCTTCCTTTCACTCCTTTTATTATCATTAAAAGGTCTGCTGGCTTTCCAGGTACTTAGCTGATAAGTAATTCACCTGCAATGCAGGAGACCCTGTTCAATTCCTGGGTTGGGAAGTTCCCTGGAGAAGGGATAGGGTATGCACTCCAGTGTTCTTGGGCTTCCTGGTGGCTCAGACCGTATAGAATCCACCTGCAGTGTGGGAGACCTGGGTTTGATCCCTGGTTGGGAAGAGCCCTTGGACAAGGGGATGGCAACCCACTCTAGTGTTTTTGCCTGGAGAATCCCCATGGACAAAGGAGCCTGGCTGGCTGCAGTCCATGGGTCACAAAGAGTCGGACACTTGAGCGACTAAGCACAATAGGTCTGTGCTTACTGACTAAGCACGATGAAGTGAAGTGGAAGTGAAAGTTGCTCAGTCATGTCTGATTCTTTGCAACCCCAGGGACTATACAGTCCAAGGAATTCTCCAGCCAGAATACTGGACTAAGCACAATATGTCTTCTAATTGGAAATTGAAAGAGAGAGGAAGGGGCTCTTAACTCCCTCTTTCTACTTATTAGTGACTTTGGTTAATGATTTTTTTTTTTTTTTTTGGTGGGGGGAGGAGGGAGTGTCTAAAACAATATGCTTATATGATATAACTATAAAAACAGTTCTGATGTTAAATAGTATTTCATTCTTCATTTAGAGTAAATGTATCTTAAGAGAAAATGCTGAAACTCTATAAGCAAGACATAGGTTGTTTTTCCACATAAAAGTATTACAGTTAATTTCATTCTTTGTATTTAATTAAAAATAGTTATTAAGTCTCATGAAGTCTAGTCTCCAGTTAATCTTTTGTTTACTTCTGTGGATCACTGATAAGAGCAGCTCTCAAAAGAGCCCAGGAATAAAAGAATCTGTATCATCCACATAATAATTTATATCTTCTGTAACTTGGCCAACTTAGATGCTCTGATTGTATAATTTTACTTAAGTATGACAGGATAGAACGAAACTACTCATTCTGATGCCAAGGAAGAAAAAGCACGATTTTAAAACACAGGTATGCAAACACCTATGATCAATTAATCTATGAAAGAGTAATCAAGAATATACAATGGATAAGACAGTTTCCATGGTAAATAGTACTAGGAAAGCTGGACACCTACATGGAAATAAATGAAATTAGAACACACTAATCTTTTTGTATATGTACAACCATACAAAATAAACCATATACAAAAATAAACTCAAATGGTTTAAAGACCTAATATAAGACTGGGTATTATAGAACTAGAGGAAAACACAGGCAGAACACTCTTTGACATGAATCACAACATATTTTCTTAGATCAGTCTCCCAAAGCAAAAGAAAAGAAGCAAAAGTAAACAAATGGGACCTAATCAAACTCAAAGCTTTTGAACAGCAGAGAAGACCACCAACAAAATGAAAAGAGAACACCAAATGAATGGGATAAAATATTTACAAATGATGCAACCAACAGGGGGTTAATATCTAAAATATACAAACACCTCCTATAACTCAATATCAAAAAACCAATAACCCAATCAAAAATGGACAGAAGACCTAAATAGACATTTCTTCAAAGAAAACATACAGATGGACCAACAGGAGAAGATGCTGCACATCACTAATTATCAGAGAAATGTTAATCAGTCAAATGAGGTACCACCTCACATGGATCAGAATGGCCATCATTAAAGAGTCTACACATAACAAATGTTGAAAAGTGTGTGGATAAAAAGTATAACTTGGTGCAGCCACAATGGAAAACAGTATGGAGATTTCAGATAAAAATGAAAATAAAGCTACCATACAATCTAACAATCTTACCACTGAGCATGTATCAAGAAAAGACAAAAAGATATATACACCCTAATTCAAAAGATACATACACCCCGACATTCATAACAGCATCACTTACAATAGCCAAAATATGGAAACAACCTAAGTGCCCATCAACAGATGACTGGTTTAAGAAAATGTGATACACCAAACCAACACATGTGCGTGCACACGTATGTGCAGTGGAATATCCCTCATATCACAATAAATGATGAAATATTGCCATTTGTACCAACATGGGTAAACCTAGAGAATATCATACTAAGTGAAATAAATCAGACAGAGAAAGACAAATAAGATATCATTTATATGTGGAACATAAAAAATAATACAAATGAATCTACATATAAAACAAAAGCAGACTCACAGACACAGAAAATAAACTTATGGTTACTAAAGAGGAAAGGAGGGGTATAAAAATTAGGACTATGAGATCAACAGATACAAACTACTATAAATGAAACAGATAAGCAAAATGGGCTTAATGTATAACACAGGGAAGTATGTCCAATATACTGTAATTACCTATAATGGAAAATATTCTGAAAAAATATATACGTATTTAGGTGAATCACTTTGCTATACATCTGAAACTAACAAAATACTGTCAATCAACTATATTTATGTTTACAAACAGGAGTAACACATAGCCAAAACACACTTGAGGAACACTTAAGTAAATTTCATTAATTTCTGAATTGATTCAGCAAACATTTATTGTACATTTATGTGCACTAATGGTATTTGGCTGGATGCTGTGGAAAATGAAAACACACATAAGCCACAGACCCTGCCCCTAGGGAGCCTGTACTGAGAGAAGAGAGAGAAGAAAACCTCAAGTGTGTATCATGCAGGTAAAAAAGCACAACAAGGAGGGTTTAGTAACAGAAGAGATGACTTCTGGTCAGAGGTTCTGAGCTTCAAGGAGGAGAGAGGGCAACGAACTAGGCCTTGAAGAAAGGACAGGTGTGAACACGCAGAAACAAAGGTGGGTGGGTGGACAGTGGTCATTCCAGACACATGGACTATCATGGGCCAGGTGGACAGGAGATGAGCCTGGCAGCTCCTTGAGGGCAGGGTGATGCAGTTTTCCTTGTTCACTGCTGCATCTCAGGGCCTTGGCATTATACAAGATAAGCAACAGGCACACAGTAGATGACAGTTTAAAATTAGATACAAATGAAACTAAATTCAGGGTGTGACTGGGTGATAAACCAATGGTGTGATCTGTCAAAACTACAGGATGAGATCAAGGGGAAGATAAGTTTAGCTGGCATGGGGAACAGCTAAGGCAGGGCATACAGGGATGACAGGATGAGGGATGTAGACCTGGAGGACCACCTGCCTCATGTGGATGGCTGTGGACAAGAGGGAGAGTGAGAGGGGAAAATGAGGGAAGGTCAAACCAGGGCTCAGGATGGAGGCTTCAAACTCATTTATGTCAAACACTGGAAAAAAACAAAGAAGAAAAGAGATAGTGAAGGGTGGGGGGAGTTGAGAGGAGCAGGATTGCAGTGCAGCCACAGATATTCCAGGGAGCTGCCCTACACATAAAAATTAAATGCAGCCACTGCAAGATAATATGATTTGTTTTCATTGGCAGGATGCCATCAGTGACAATGGTGTGGCTTCAGGGAGAGGTGGGGGCATAAGAGGCTGGAAGAAAAGCCTAGAAAGGAAGAGATGCCAGAAAGGGTTTTCAATATGGTGACAAACATTAAAGGGAGATCCCATTAGGGAGAAATAGAGTAGGGAGGTGAAGATCTGAGTATTAGACCTCTGTTTTTGGCTGCCAGGTGACACAGGAACAATTATCCAATTTGGATCCAACTTGGAATTTGGGTCCCTGATTAAATGGGTTCTTGTGATTTTCTCAGAGACTGGACACTATGGCAGGTATTAAACTCAAATTCTTGTCTTAGGTCTTGAAATAAGAAGTCATTCTTCTTGCCCATGGAATGATGAAAGCTGCAGCATGGTCACCTCCATAATTGCTCTCCCAAATCTGCTGCTTTTGTATGTAAGCACCCCCTAATAAAGTATTTCTTTTCCTGTGTTGTGCTCTCTACTTTCACATTAGTTATCTTTTCTCTAAAAAGTTTAATGAAAATACTTGGCATGTTTTTGAACGAGGTTTCTCTTCTAAAATGTTGTAACTATATCCATGTAGGCTTATGAAAGAAAAAAATCCATGAAGGTAAAAAACAGAATTAAAGTAAAATGCTAGTTAGGTATAACCTGTTTTTGTGCTTTTCAGGTGGGTATATTACAACAGTTTCTGGTTTTTATGTCTCTGGGAAAAATTATACTTAGAAGAGGCTTGAGTTGAGGAAAAGAGGTAAAGAATATGCACAATATTGTTTACAAATAGAAGAGGTAGAATTTGAGATTCCTGGTCCTGGTTTTTGTCCTGTGTCATTCATTTTCAAAGAAAAACTACAGACAGTGAAAATGTTGAACACAGACAACAACCCTGTTAGGGTAAGTGCAGATTTTCATATGCCCCTTTGCTCGTGCTTCTAGGGAGAACACAGGTGATATGAAGGCTGGAGTGTGAGAGATGGGAGGGGACAACTGTGCTATTGGCTGAAGAGAAAACAGGTCATAAGCACCCAGCAAATCCTAAAACAAGAAGAATTCACCTTTTAATGCAGAGACAGTGGTGAGTCTTACGAGAAAGAGGATTTCTAATTTATCTGTCTTATGGAGCAAATAAGGATGATTAAATTAGTTGTCATTATGACTCCATTATGTTTCAGTTCAGTTCAGTTCACTCAGTCGTGTCTGACTCTTTGCAACTCCATGAATTGCAGCACTCCAGGCCCTCCCTGTCCATCACCAATCTCGGAGTTCACTCAGACTCACGTCCATTGAGTCGGTGACACCATCCAGCCATCTCATCCTCTGTCATCCCCTTCTCCTCCTGCCCCCAATCCCTCCCAACATCAGAGTCTTTTCCAATGAGTCAACTGTTTGCATGAGGTGGCCAAAGTACTGGAGTTTCAGCTTTAGCATCATTCCTTCCAAAGAACACCTAGGACCGATCTCCTTTAGAATGGACTAGTTGGATCTCTTTGCAGTCCAAGGGACTCTCAAGAGTCTTATCCAACACCACAGTTCAAAAGCATCAATTCTTCGGCGCTCAGCTTTATTCACAGTCCAACTCTCACACCCATACATGACCACTGGAAAAACCAAAGCCTTGACTAGATGGAACTTTGTTGGCAAAGCAATGTCTCTGCTTTTGAATATGCTATCTAGATTGGTCATAATTTTCCTTCCAAGGAGTAAACATCTTTTAATTTCATAGCTGCAATCACCATCTGCAGTGATTTTGGAGCCCAAAAAAATAAAGTCTGACACTGTTTCCACTGTTTCCCCATCTATTTCCCATGAAGTGATGGGACCAGATGCCATGATCTTCGTTTTCTGGATGTTGAGCTTTAAGCCAACTTTTTCACTCTCCTCTTTCACTTTCATCAACAGGCTTTTTAGTTCCTCTTCACTTTCTGCCATAAGGGTAGTGTCATCTGCATATCTGAGGTTATTGATATTTCTCCCGGCAATCTTGATTCCAGCTTGTACTTCCTCCAGTCCAGCGTTTCTCATGATGTACTCTGCATAGAAGTTAAATAAGCAGGGTGACAATATACAGCCTTGACATACTCCTTTTCCTATTTGGAACCAGTCTGTTGTTCCATGTCCAGTTCTAACTGTTGCTGACCTACATATAGGTTTCTCAAGAGGCAGGTCAGTATGTTTAATAAAATTAAAAAATGAGAGAACATCTTTGTAAAATAGAATTCTGAAACACTAATGGTGCTTAATGAGCCAAAGCTGGGTAAATCCCTTTGAAGTGTCAACAAATAAATAAAGCTATTAACTAAGCCAGTTGGTTCCCAACAAGTCTTTTGCTTAATTTACTTACAGTAAACAAAACCATTTCAAATAGCTGAGAAAAGAAGAGAAGAAAAGGCAAAGGAGAAAAGGAAAGTTATACCCATCTGAATGCAGAGTTTGAAATAACAGCAAGGAGAAATAAGAAAGCCTTCCTCAGTGATCAATGCAAAGAAATAGAGGAAAACAACAGAATGGGAGAGACTAGAGATCTCTTCAAGAAAATTAGAGACACCAAGGGAACATTTCCTGCAAAGATGGACACAATAAAGGACAAAAATGTATGGAACTAACAGAAGCAGAAGATATTAAGAAGAGGTGGCAAGATTACACAGAAATGTACCAGAAAAAGATCTTCATGACCCAGATAACCACAATGGTGTGGTCATCCACCTAGAGCCAGACATCCTGGAGTGTGAAGTCAAGTTGACCTTAAGAAGTATCGCTACAAACAAAGCTAGTGAGGTGATGGAATTCCAGCTGAGCTATTTCAAATCCTGAAAGATGATGCTGTGAAAGTGCTGCACTCAGTATGCCAGCAGATTTGGAAAACTCAGCAGTGGCCACAGGACTGGAAAAGCTCAGTTTTCATTCCAATCCCAAAGAAAGGCAAGGCCAGAGAATACTCAAACTACCACACAATGTACTCATTTCACACACTAGCAAGGTAATGCTCAAAATCCTTCAAGCGAGGCTTCAATAGCATGTGAACCAAGAACTTCCAAATATAAAAGCTGGATTTAGAAAAGGCAGAGGAACCAGAGCTCAAATTTCCAACATCCATTGGATCATAGAAAAAGCAAGAGAATTCTAGAAAAAAACATCTACTTCTGCTTCATTGACTTCGCTAAAGCCTTTGAACCTGTGGATCACAACAAACTGTTCAAAGTTCTTCAAGACATGGGAATACCAGACCACCTTATGTGCCTCCTGAGAATCCTGTATGCAGGATAAGAAGCAATAGTTACAACTGGATATGAAACAACAGACTGGTTCAAAATTGGAAAAGGCATATATTATGGCTGTATACTGCTGAGTACAACATGTGAAAAATCAGGCTGGATGAAGCACAAGCTGGAATCAAGATTGCTTGGAGAAATATCAACTTCAGATATTCAGATAACACCACTCTTATGGCAGAAAGCAAAGAGGACCTAAAGAGCTTCTTGATGAAGGCAAAAGAGGAGAGTGAAACAGCTGGCTTAAAACTCAACATTCATAGTGGTTTTGATTTGCATTTCTCTGATAATGAGTGATGTTGAGCATTTTTCATGTGTTTGTTAGCCATCTGTATGTCTTCTTTGGAGAATTGTCTATTTAGTTCTTTGGCCCATTTTTTGATTGGGTCATTTATTTATCTGGAATTGAGCTGCAGGAGTTGCTTGTATATTTTTGAGATTAACTCTTTGTCAGTTACTTCATTTGCTATTATTTTCTCCCATTCTGAAGGTTGTCTTTTCACCTTGCTTATAATTTCTTTTGTTGTGCAGAACATTTTAAGTTTTATTAAGTCCCATTTGTTTATTTTTGCTTTTATTTCCAATATTCTGGGAGGTGGGTCATAGAGGATCCTGCTGTGATGTATGTCGGAGAGTGTTTTGCCTATGTTCTCCTCTAGGAGTTTTATAGTTTCTGGTCTTACGTTTAGATCTTTAATCCATTTTGAGTTTATTTTTGTGTATGGTGTTAGAAAGTGTTCTAGTTTCATTCTTTTATAAGTGGTTGACTAGTTTTCCCAGCACCACTTGTTAAAGAGATTGTCTTTAATCCATTGTATATTCTTGCCTCCTTTGTCAAAGATAAGGTGTCCATATGTGCATGGACTTATCTCTGGGCTTTCTATTTTGTTCCATTGATCTATATTTCTGTCTTTGTGCCAGTGCCATACTGTCTTGATGACTGTGGCTTTGTAGTAGAGCCTGAAGTTAGGCAGGTTGATTCCTCCAGTTCCATTTTCCTTTCTCAATATTGCTTTGGTTATTCAAGGTTTTTTGTTTTTCCATACAAATTGTGAAATTATTTGTTCTAGCTCTGTGAAGAATACCGTTGGTAGCTTGCCGGTCAGAATGGCTGCGATCCAAAAGTCTATGAGCAATAAATGGTGGAGAGGGTGTGGAGAAAAGGGAACCCTCTTACACTGTTGGTGGGAATGCAAACTAGTACAGCCACTATGGTGAACAGAGTGGAGATTCCTTAAAAAACTGGAAATAGAACTGCCTTATGATCCAGCAATCCCACCGCTGGGCATACACACCGAGGAAACCAGAAGGGAAAGAGACACGTGTACCCCAATGTTCATCGCAGCACTGTTTATAATAGCCAGGACATGGAAGCAACCTAGATGTCCATCAGCAGATGAATGGATAAGAAAGCTGTGGTACATATACACAATGGAGTATTACTCAGCCATTAAAAAAAATACATTTCAATCAGTTCTAATGAGGTGGATGAAACTGGAGCCTATTATACAGAGTGAAGTAAGCCAGAAAGAAAAACACCAATACAGTATACTAATGCATATATATGGAATTTAGAAAGATGGTAACGATAACCCTGTATACGAGACAGCAAAAGAGACACTGATGTATAGAACAGTCTTTTGGACTCTGTGGGAGAGGGAGAGGGTGGGATGATTTGGGAGAATGGCATTGAAACATGCATAATATCATATATGAAATGAGTCGCCAGTCCAGGTTCCATGCAGGATACAGGATGCTTGGGGCTGGTGCACTGGGACGACCCAGAGGGATGGTATAGGGAGGGAGGAGGGAGGAGGTTTCAGGATGGGGAACACATGTATACCTGTGGTGGGTTCATTTTGATATATGGCAAAATCAATACAATATTGTAAAGTTAAAAAAAAAAAAAGAACTAAAAGGATAAAAAAAAAAAAAAAGACAACAACTCAAAATTCAAAAACTAAGATCATGGCGTCTTGTCCCATCACTTCATGGCAAATAGATGGGAAAACATGAAACAGAGAGATTTTATTTTCTTGGGCTTCAAAATCACTGCAGAGGGTGGTTGCAGTGATTAATTAAATTTAATTAAAATTAAAAGACCTTTGCTCCTTGGAAGAAAACCTATGACAAACCTAGACAGTGTATTAAAAAACAGACAGTAATTTGCTGACAAAGATCCATATAGTTAAAGGTATGGTTTTCCAGTGGTCATGAATGGATGTGAGAGTTGGACCATAAAGAAGACTGAGTGTTGAAGAACTGTAGTTTTGGAGAAGACTCTTGAAAATCCCTTGGGCTGCAAGGCGATCAAACCAGTCAACCGTAAAGGAAATCAACCCTGAATATTCATTGGAAGGACTGATGCTGAAGCTGAAGTGCCAATACTTTGGCTACCTGATGTGAAGAGCCAACTCATTAGAAAAGACTCCGATGCTGGAAAAGACTGGAGGTTGGAGGAGAAGGGGACAACAGAGGATGAGATGGCTGGATGACATCACTGACTCAATGGACATGAGTTTGAGCAAATTCTAGGAGATGATGAAGGACAAAGAAGCCTGGTGTGCTGCAGTACATAGGGTCGCCGGGAGTTGGACGTGACTGGGCAACTGAACAAGAACAAAACAAAACCATACCCATCTGTCTTTGTGCAGATATATTCACCAGTGCAACAAATTGTACTTGTTACAAGAAATGGTAACCCATTCCAGTATTCTTGCCTGGAGAATCCCCATGGCCAGAACCTGGTGGGCTACAATCTATGAGGTGGCACAAAAGTCAGATACAACTTAGCAACTAAACAACAAGATCTTCAACACCTATAACCACACGACTTCATGGTGACAACCCTGTTGGTTATTCCCTTCCTCAGTATCAGCCCCTCCCTCAGGCTGGAGTGTCAGGTTTTGCAGCAGGTTGACTCGTCTCATGTCCACATTAAAGCTTTCAGAACAGTCACCTGTTTTCCTGAAAGGAAAGAGGTACAGGGATCCTTTGGAGATATTGGGGGTTCAGTTCCAGAATACCAGAATGTAGTGAATATCACAATAAAGTCAGTTATACAATATTTCTGGTTTCCAAGGGTGTATAGAAGTTATGTTTAGACTACACTGTAGCCTAGCGAGTGTGCAGTAGCATTATGCCTGAGAAAACAAGGTACAGACCTTAATTTAAAAAATAATTCATTGCTCAAGGGCATACCCATGGGTGATTCTTGTTGATGTCTGACAGAAAACAACAAAATTCTGCAAGAATAAATTAAGCAAAATAATAATTTATTGCTAAAAATTACTAACCATCATTGGAGACTTTGGCAAGTAACATTAAAAATCACTGATCACAGATCACCATAACAAATGTAATGATAGTGAAAAAGTTTGACATATTGTGAGAATTACCAAAAGGTGACACAGACACAGAGTGAGAAAATGCTGTAGTCCCCTAAGGTCTAATCCTGCTGTTCCTACAAAAGGAGTCAGCAACTACAACCATTTTGGACCAAGATATAAATAAGTGGCTGAGTTTACATCTCCTGGCGGGACCTCCCTGTGACATCACTGATGACCTTAATCAGGCACCCTTAAACTGAAGGTCTCCCAACATAGGAGTGGGAAGGGCAGCTCCACAGTGAAGGACATCACGGAAAACAAGTCCAGTCATTGCAAAGGTGACAGGTTCCAAAGAGAACCCTCACATTTCTCTTCTCTCTCCATCTTCCCCATTCACCCAGATGCTCAGTCTCCACACCTAGACACCAGCATCGACTCCTCTCTCTCCCCTCAGGTCCCACATTCAATTCATCACTTGGCTCCTCTTTCTTATCTCCCCCAAATCCAACCATCTCACCATTTCCACTGCAGACACCTTAGTCTCAGCTACCAGCAGTCAAGAGAGGGCACAACTGCAAGAGAGAGGGAAAGCTGCATTTGGAGAATTGAAGACCATCAATGTGGTTTTAGCTGTAAAGGAAGGAGGGGGTGCAGAGTGGGACAAAACTAGAAGGGTGGGGAGGGGCCGGGCTGTAAACTGTTTTGTTAAAAGATGTTAAAGATTTGTACACTGATCAATTGAGAAAAATTTGAGGTTACAGAAATTTACCAGGAGATTGGCTTCCCTGGTGGCTCAGATGGTAAAGAATCTTCCTGAAATGTGGGAGAACCGGGTTCAGTCTCTGGGTTGGGAAGATCCCATGGAGTAGGAAATGGCAACCCACTCAGTATTCTTGCCTGGAAAATCCCATGGACAGAGGAGCCTGGCGAGGTACAGTTCATGGGGTTGCAAAGAGTGGGACGTGACTGAGCAAGTAACACACACGAGTAAGTAAATCATTAAATAAATTGAACATACTTTGATAACAGCAACAGAACTGATTGGTTCAAGGGATACAGACGTTTACATCTGTGAATCAGGTGCTGAGGGATAAGACTGAGAACTGACTAGCAGACATGCTTTCCAAATTCTGTCCTTCCTCACTGTTTCCCTAACCAATCACACATCCCAAGGTGACAGTATTTCTAAGAATTAGATAATAAAAATGATCTGCTACTATTAATGCTGGAATACCAAAAACCAAAAATAAAGCTGCAGGATGCATTTAGGAACAAAGAATTTATTTGAACAGACCCCTAAGTGAGCTAGAGATCAAGCCATCTTTCTGCTGCTGCCTCTAAAACCTGACAAAGGGCTGGAAACAGTTAAATTTATAGCATCATTTATTTATTATGGAAGAAAGATGTTTGGGGGACAGTCTTCAAAATATACAGTGTTAAGAGGTAAGAGCAACAAAGCAACAGGAAAAAGTAGAAATGAAAGGCTACTTTGCCAATTAGCATTCAAGAACACAAAATGAGGATCTAAGAATGCTGCTGCTGCTAAGTCGCATCAGTCGTATCCGACTCTGCGACCCCACAGACGGCAGCCCACCAGGCTCCCTCGTCCCTGGGATTCTCCAGGCAAGAACACTGGAGTGGGTTGCCATTTCCTTCCCCAATGCATGAAAGTGAAAAGTGAAAGTGAAGTCACTCAGTCCTGTCTAAGAATACCAGGTGCTAAAAAAATACTTCTGGAATTTGAGTTACTGTCCTGTAGTCTTGGAATTTAACCCAGTCCCTCTTGAAAGTTTGCAGGTGGAGTCAGCTTCCTACTGAGCAGCTCTAGTCCAGACAACTGGCTAAACTGCTGGAGCCTAGAGCATCCCTTTGGTTGGGGATGCCCCACTCCTGTTGTCTGACTCCTTGGAGCTCACTCCTGTGCATGTCCAGCTCAGTGAGTGAGGCTACAGGCGCTGCTTCAATGCTGACAGCCTGATATCTACTCAGTGTCCCCATTGATGATCCATCTGACAATGCATGTGAAGTAAGGAGAGGGGGTGACATTCCAGAAACTGTCTAAGAAGTCAAAAGAGACAGTTCCATTATCATAAGATGTAAGGAAGTTTGGATGTTACTGTTTATTATTGATTATTACCTATTTTTTTGTGGGCCATCAAAATACCTAAATATATCTTGCATTCTTTTGGACTGACTTCCCTTGTGGCTCAGACAGTAAAGAATCTGTCTGCAATGCAGAAGACCTGGGTTCAATCCTTGAGTCGGGAAGATTCCCTGCAGAAGGGAATGGCTACCCACTCCAGTATTCTTGCTTGGAGAATCCCATGGACAGAGGAGCCTGGCAGGCTACAGTCCATGGGGTCACAAAGAGTCGGACTTGACTGAGTGAAAAACACATTCTTTTGGGATTATATGCAGCCAAAGGTTTTCCTTTGAGCCATGGTTTCTATATCATTTTGTAAAGCCACATTCTAACATTTACTGAAACTCAGCAAGCAGCAGAGGGAAACAACAAAGAGAATATGAAAAGAGATAAGGAATAGAGGGAGGAAGGAAAAGAAGATAAGGAAGGAAATATTAAATTACTGAGAGGAAAGAGCCAATCAAATCTGGAGGGAAGATACTAGACAGGTGTCCAGAGACCAAAGCTTGGAGCCTACCGCATGTGCAGTGCCTAGACCTACTGTGCAAGAGGCTTGTCAGTTGTTTATCTACAGACTCTCAGCCTTGATTTGCCTTCCTTTCTAAACTCTCACCTGTGATGCACAGGTTGGATCTCTGCAAGTCACATTTCAGAGGCTCTTCGGCAAGCTGGCCTTTTTTAGGTTCTGCCAGTAAGTGGGCACTAGAGGGAGACTGAAAGTGGGACAGAGCTAATGTTCTATCTGATTTGGCTGTTCCTGCAGTGTCACCTCGGCAGTGGGGCCTGACTTCAGCTCCGAGCTTCTGTTAGCACATGGAGAAAGAGCTTCATCCTGCCTCTTCAGCACATATGACCAGCAACTGGGCCTCTCCTTGGAGGTCTGAGCACCAACTATAGGGCCTCTCTTCTGAGTTCTTAGGTCTGAATATCTGTCCTAGGACATAGTAGCTGCTTCCTAAAATCATGACCCCAGTGTTTCCTTTCATTTTTCTAGCCTCCAATTCTTATGTAGCAAATTTCCTATATTAAATCTTTTCAGCTGAAATACTATTTTTCTCACAAGGCCCTTTCTTCTCATGGACTCCCTTCTGACAGCAAGAGCTGAAAAATTCTGCAACCTTAGCCAACAACCTCCTGGCAATCTAAATGAAAGGTTAATTTTTTGATTAAGGGAATTGAAAAATACTGAAACAACTGTGACACAGTAAAGAGGAATGTGTTCTTGCCTCTTGAAACATGAAGCTATAATTTGGGTTTGGAATATTTTCATGGCTGGATGTCTTAAAAAATAACAATTCAAATATAAGACTATTATATAAAATATAAGGTTATTGGATATATTATTTAATAGCACATTTTGAAGTTCATTACTCGAGTTATTTTCAGGAATGAGAAGAGAAACCAAGAGAAAATTAAATTACTGGAGGTTTCTATCAAGTTTTACAAGGAAGAATCAGTGCAAAATTGAATATAAGTGAACACAACTGAAATGGTGAGGGACTTACCAGTATCCGTTCACAGCCAATAACGGTGCTCAACCTGTGTGTGATGGTTAGCACAGTGCACTGGGCAAATTTCTCATGGATTTTTTTTTGTATTAACTCATCAGTTCTGAAATCAGAGAAGTTGATATACTTCAGTGAAGACAGGAAAGGCAGACTAAAGAGTTAAAAATTAAAAATCAATACTTTAACATATAATCTTGTTCCTAAAAAACTAAGTATAAAAAGTCTATTTAGAAATTTACCATTTTCCATAAAGTGATGGAAAATAGCCTTCCCTTGAAACTGAAACTATGTGGATTGAAACTAGCTGGATTCCTAAATCCAGCTCTCTTAGGATGCCTCATAACAATATTAACAGCATATAACTGTCTTGGTTTCTTCCTTTGTTTTCCTTTGTTTGTGATTAATATTATTAAAAGACATCTGCGGGCCAAAGAGAGCACAGAAACATTTTTCAGCATCACTAAATGTTTTCCATTTACCACATTTACAATTTGGATTCCAGGTTTCATGGATCTGAGCTCCATACCTCGGATCCACATTGGATGTGGCTTTGTCAAGAATCAATATCTGATTTTTCCTGAGAATAGCCCTGGCAAGGCACACTAGTTGTCTCTGTCCAACACTCAAGTTCAATCCTGATTCTGCTAATTCAGTATACATTACACAAGGCAGAGCTTTGATGGCTTCTTTAAGTTGTACCTGTTGATACAGAAAGAAAAACATTTCGAAAACAAACTGCTGCAGAAGTAGAAAAGCCTCTTAGACATTAGAGCTTTGAAGTCCTCATGACTTCTTATGTATCTTACATGTACAGTCACATGATGGGAAAAGCTGTTCCCAATTAATGTTCACTGAGAAAGATGGTGGGTAGAGTCAAGTCAGGACAGAAAGATCTCAATGTCCCACCATATCTGCCACATGCCGTCCACCAACAACCCCCACCTAGGAATTAGTTCAGAAAGTCTCTCAAAAATTGAAGCTATTTCTCCCAATATGGTTTAAACAGAAAATCTAAAAGGATCTTTATGGTTGAATCAACTTTACTTAGGAGTTGGAAAAAAAAATTATAGAAAGTTTGGTTCTCTAAAGATATATTATTAACACTTTACAATTTTTTAACATTTAAAATAATACAAATTTAAACAATGGAAAACTCTGTCTTATGCATTAGTAATCCTGGAACATTTCCCAAGCTTAGTCTATAAATAGTGGACCAGTCAAGTGCATTTTCTTCAATATCATAAATGTCTTCCAGTGAATGAAAACTCACAAAAAACAAGATGAATATTACATCTTATCTCCCTCACAATATGGATATAGGCCATGTTTATACTAATCTATCTTCATAAAATTATACTCCTAAGATTAAAAAAACAAATCTTTAACTACAAAATATAATCTGAAAGTACACTTCGTGGTAGGGGTCAGTTCAATGAATATTCATTTTGGAGATATATTATGGAGCAAGAAGCAAACTTAGGCTGTACTTAAAGTGAAAGAACAAAGAAGAAATACACTTCAAATAAAGAAACCAACAGATTGATGGCCAGTAAGCTATGTGACACCCTACAGCTTCAGACAACAAAACACCAAGGTGAATGATTAGCATTTTCGTGATATCCTAAATGCTTAGAGCACTTCCAAAAATGTGATCCTGAACTGTGCTCCTGATGGAGTCCAATCCCTAGAAAGCAGGATTCTGAGTTAGGATTAAATATGGTATTGGTATTAGGGATAGCATAAAAGGTGTACAAACTGTAAAGGGTAAGATTTGGATTGTGGTGCAAGTGGTTGGTCTTTGTTAAGACTGACATTCTAACTTTGAGGAAATAATCTCACACTTACTCCTGAATTGGATGACACCACATAACTAATCTTGTTTTTCCCTTTTCCTTCAGGTTGTCCATATCTGCTTCATGATCAATAAGAGTTGTAAAGGGAAGTGTTTTTCATAAAATACTTTTTTTTGAGACACTGTATTTATTTATGAATCAGGGATGATTATGATAATAATATGAATATCAGGCCCTCTGTAGTGTAATCATAAAATCAAGGTAAGAAGTATTACAATGGAAGAAAAGGGCAACAGATGCAGTAGACAATAATAATTAGAAGTTACAACTGGAGAATCTGAACACATTAGACGACAGTATAATATGACTATTTTATTTCTTAATCAAGATAATTGTGTTAGATTATGCAAGAGAATGTCCTTGAAAAGGACAGAGATTGTGTCTTTTAATGACTATGATAGACCCAGAATCTGCAACGATGCCTGTCTAAGAAGCTGTCAGAAATATTTGTTGGCAGTGTGAAGGCAGAAGTGAATCTCATCATATGACATATCTGTCTCTATAAATTAGAAAGTAAATCCATATAGACAGGTTATATATAACACTATTATTACATGTTAAAGGATTATATTCTTATAATAATTAACTGGCTCCAGAATATCACATCACACTGTAAACTGTGGAAAGTATATAAAAAGTTATAACTTAAGGAAAATAGAGCAAATAATACTAATCAAAACTATACATCTCAATATAAAACAGTTCAGATCATTTTTGAGGTTGGGAAAATAATGGAATATAGCAAAATTGAAAAACAATTAACTGAACTTATAAGGCACCCTATTTCTATCATCATAAACATTTTTAAAGTAACCTGCTGTGTAGTGTATCTAGTAGGTTCCAAGACCTCTCACAGGAGGTTAACATAGATGTCAGGTGCTTCCCACATTTCGTGGAACCTTCTTACTTCTCAAAAAGAAAGGCTGGTGAGGACTGGAAGGAGACAGGGAAATGTAATCAACAGATGGGGAAGAGCTTTTACTAGAGCAGGGCCAGCAGTAAAGGAAGTAAAGAGAGAGCCCATTCACCTAATACAAGGCCCCGGGAAATGGACATGTGAGCTGTCCCACAGCAAGGACTGAACCACGTGGTTCCTGATGCACAGGCTGCTGACACCCAGGTTTCTGTATCTTGGTTTCCTGTGTGATGAGACATAATTGTGCCCTAACAGAGATACTATCAATGCTGAATTTGTGTAATACAAAATTTTTTAAAGAAATAAGCCATACTTCTCTGAAATGCAGAGATCAACCAAACATTTAGCACCTATTTATCAAGTGCTGACTTCCCTGGTGGCTCAGACAGTAAAGCGTCTGTCTACAATGCGGGAGACCAGGTTCAATCCCTGGGTCGGGAAGATCCCCGGAGAAGGAAATGGCAACCTACTCCAGTTCTATTGCCTGGAAAATCCCAAGGACAGAGAAGCCTGGTAGGCTACAGTGCATGGGGTCGCAAAGAGTTGGACACGACTGAGTGACTCTACTTTCACTTTCACTTTATCAAGTGCTACTTTTTAAAAATCAAAAGACTGATCTAGATCCCATGGGAGACTAGAAGTCTGTCTATGGTTTAGAAATCTAAAGTTTCTGCCATCAGTAGAATCAATTTGTAAAACTAGGACTAATACACAAAATAATTAGTATTGAAATATACAAACCAACAGCAACTTAATAGTCAAAATTTTTTTCATGCAAGTGTAGAGAAATTCAGTGAAGTAGAGCAAGGGGAAACATGACACAAATAACAGGAGCTCCTCTAGAAATTAACGTATCCATATAAAATCTGAATCAGAACACCAGGGTTCTGTTACCTGCATTCATGCTGCAACATTAAAATGATATAATCATCAATAAGTAATCATGACATTCAAACTAAATACTTTTATAAACATTTTCTTATGAAACTTCATAGCATTTTATTGGAAGGATCTTGTTTATCTTTCAATTAATGAAAAACTAGTGTCTCCACTTAGATATCCCCTAAGGTCATAAGAATAAAATGAACATTGAAGGGTAATTAATTAACTAGGTCACTCATAGAATTTGACCCCACACTTTTAATGTCTGGTTTAATGCTCTGCTAAGGACAAAATATTTTATCTAGTTGCTTTGGGTTCTATAGAAAAAGCTAAAATGAAAACATGGGGAATTATTTTGTTGGTTTTCATTATCAATATACACATTTTAAGTGTACCCATCTCATCACTGTTTTCTTAGAAAGTAAACAGTTAAAATGATAAGCTTCCCTTAATTACCTGCAATGCTATGAATGTACACACACAAATACTGATGCTAACAAGTTAATCACATTATATAAATTACCTCTTCTAAGACATTCCACAGTTCCTCCTCCAAATACTCATTAAAGGGATCCAGATTTTTCCTTATTGTTCCAGTGAATAAAACAGGTTCCTAAATACCGCAAAATAGTGAATGTTATTACCTTAATCTTTCTTCATTTTAAACCAATGCTTATAGAAAAGAATGAAAATACAAAATATCAAAGTTCACTGCTATTACTAACATTAAAGTTTCAAATACAAAACACTATCTCTAAAATAATTTTCCATTGTACAAAGTGTGCTACAAAAAATCCTCTGGACTATTAAACACTAAGAAAAGAAAGTGTTTAAGAAGTATTTTCATCTCAAGAGAAAAAAAAAAAACTGAAGAAAAGAAAGGAAAATTTTATTTTTTTAAAAAAGTTGCCATTCTGGTAATAAATATCTGTTTAAACACACACACAAACTTACATTATAATCACATGAGAAAGTTTACATCAAGATCTATATAAATTAACTGTCAATCCTGGTGTGATTGGGAAACATCAACTGCCTGATTAGTTGAGGCTTGTGCTTCAAAGCAAAACTGTTCAATATTTATACATTGGCAATGAAGAATAAACTAGGCTATTTTCTCCATTGGTCAGACTGTCTTCTAGGATCTGGAATCTCTCCCCAGGTATGAATGGAACATCCCCGCATGTTCAAAGAGAATGTCAGCTCCTGGGGCCTGAGGCACCTCTGTCCATGGAGAGATCACCTCTGATTCTGTATCAGCTGGTCCCTACGTTCTCTCACCTGTGCATCAGGATGACCTGTCTCACAGAACCTCGTTACTCACTTCAAGGCCAGAAGGACCTCAAACCCACTGTGATGTGAGCCGTAATAAAATTGTTTAAATAGCGTTTCCTATTCATCATCAGGAGGAGCCACAAGTAAATTACACTGGAAACACACCTCCTGAGTTTCAAGAGAGAATCTTGTACATAAGCTCATGTAGACAATTTACATTTTCTTCTGGAAGGCTCTAGTAAGCCAGGTCATAAGCATATGGGCAGCAGAGAAGAGCCCAACAGGTTCCTTTTGGTGAAGGGGGCAGAGCAAAGGGAGGCACCGTGTGGGAACCAGAGGAGACCTGACTCTTCCACAAGTGCCCGGAACTGCTCGGAATTACCAGCCTCAAATCATGCCTGGCCTTGGGGCTGGACTTTCCTCCTAACTTCATAAAAGCCTGAGAAGAAAGATGAAGAAGACAAATATTTCTTTTCCTTAGTCATGATGAAGAATGACACTCAGAGAGCCTCCCATACCTTCTTACCCTATTGTCTCAGTTTTATGTCTAGTGATCAAGACATGAATGCAGAAGGCACAAGACAACGTGCCACCAAAAGAATATATCCCTAAGGAAAATCCAAAATTAAAAATACACTATGTAGGGAGCTTCATTTGCACAAAGTTGATTAAGTGACTGATAAGCCTACAAAGCAGTGAAAAATCACTGGACATACAACATTTCAAGATGATTATTGAATTGAACTGAAAAATCCAGAGACTCAAATTTAAAGTTTCCCTTAAAACTCTTGAATTTAGGAACAAAGATTAACAACCACCTAAGCAATAGTAAGAGTTCCTTGTCAGGAGAATAACCATCATTGTACCTCATATTTTTATAAAAACTTTTTACTCTTTGTAATTTTCAACCCTAAGATTCCCCTGTGCAGGTGATTTCTCATCCTTTAGCTGTATCTATGAAGTTTGCACAAACAACCAGCGAGATGAGGAGAGGCTGGTCCCCAATATTCCTCACCCTTCTCTTCTCCAATCTTCCCTCCATTATCCAGATCCTTTCAAGTAAGCAGGTACTCCCTGAATGTAATCTCAACTGGCGTTCTTCCTGCAGAATATACTTAACTATTTCAGATCTTGAGCACAAAGGATGCATACACTTCAATTACCTGTTGTGTTTAAGGAAATTATTTAGGAAAAGCTTTGTTTTGCTTTTTCCTGAAACTTTGAATACAGATTGAGGAGTACTTCTTAAGAACACAGTATTCATCTTTTAAAGTTCTCCTGAGGACTGATGTTTCATGTCCCCACTCCCCTGTCTCTGGTTCCTACTCAGGTCCTTGCTGCCATCACATCTCCCCCAGTTCTGACCTGTTCATGGCAGGACCAACAGTGATGGGGATAAGCCTGGGAGAGAGAGATGACCCCAGAAGCTTGCTGCTGTTCCCAGGATCACAGGTAACAGGGATTCAGGGACCATGATGTAGGCCTGGCTCACCTGAGTGGGGCAACTCAAAGAAACAGCACTGGGCTCCCCCTTCTGCAGAGTCTGCTCTCAGCTTCCTAGGCTGCCTAAATCAGGGTGTGACACACAAGCATCATTGCTTGCTACTCATTTGAGGGGAAGAGAGATGTATGTTTTCTGCACACAGACAAGTTAACTTCAAGTAACCAAACCAACAGACTCTTCCCCATCTCTGAACCAACAAGACACTGTAAAGACAAAGGGCTCTTGGCTGGGGAGGGGTAAGATTTTGAGTATCTTCTCCTGACGCTTATTATCTCATAACACATAAATGAAAAAACCCATTCCAAAACTGATATTCTCCAAATAAGACTCAAAACAGGAGTCATATCTTCTGACTTTACTAAACTTTTGTTATGTTTTGGGGAAAATATCTCATGAGAACATCATTCAGTTTAACTAACATTTATTGAAAACAAAAAATAAATTTGGAGTCAGACAGTTCTAAGTTCTGATTCAACTTATCATTAGTTATTAGACTCAGGGTAAATTATTTATCTTTCCAAGACAGTTCCATTACTGGAAACTAGGGTTAGCCTTGCAAGGCTGCTGTGACAATCTGAAACACAATGAAGTTCCTGATGTGATGCTAACATGGACCAGGAGCCCAGCTCAACAGGCGGACAGGCAGGGACAGTGACTGTCAAACTTCAGATGTAGTCAGTGGATGATGAAATTAGTTTTGTGCGTTGTGATCATCATTTTGTCTTTTATATGAAGTAGAATAGAACTGGCATCACAGAAAATATCAGAGCACAGAGCAATAGTAATGTTGTTATGGGACATTTTTATTTCTCTATGTATATGTGTGTGTGTGTGTGTGTGTGTGTGTGTGTGTCTGCATGCACATGAAATCATGATATGAAGCAGTTCTATCAAGGACCACAGTCAACAGCCACCTGAAGTCTTACACAAGCAGAGTAATTTGCTTCTCAGCCTCTGAAGTTGAAAATCTCTTTAAATTTACTTTGAACCCTATTAGTATATTTTGGAAATTAATACATGGTTGATCATGTCATTTGCAAATATTTTCTTCTTTTCCATAGGTTGTCTTTTTTTTTTTTTTTAATGGCTTCCTTCATGCTATAAATACTTTTAAGTTTAACCAGGTCACATTTGTTTATTTCTGCTTTTGCTTCCATTACTTTAGGGGTCAGATCCAAAAAATAGTGCTGTGATTTATGTCAAAGAGTATTCTGCCTATATTTTCCTTTAAGATCTTATCTTACTAAATATTGTCTTACAGGTCTTTGCTCATTTATTCATTTTTATTTTATTTTTATATGGTATTAGAGAATGTTCTAATTATTTCTTTTACATGCAGTTGTGCATATTTCCACACACAATTTATTGAAGAGACTGTCTTTTCTTTATTACATATTGTTACCTCTTTTGTCTTAGATTAATTGACATTAAGTGCATGAGTTTATTTCTGGGTTTTCTATCTTCTTCCATTAATCTATGTGTTTAGTTTCTGTGATAGTAACATACTTTTTCATTACTGTGTCTCTGTAGAATAGTCTGAAATCAGGGACTGTGATTCCTCCAGCTGTGTTATTCTGTCTCAAGATTGTTTTGGCTATTTTCGGTCTTTTCTGTTTCCATACAAATTAAAAATTTTTTTTTGTTCTAGTTTTGTGAGAAATGCCACTAGCAATTTGATAGAGATTGCATTGACTCTGTAAATTGTCTTGGGTAGTATGGTTATTTTTAACAATATTGAATCTTTCAATCCAAGAATACAATTTACCTTTTCATCTGTTTGTATCATCTTCAATTACTTTCATCAGTGTCTTACAGGTTTTGTATACAGGCCTTTTACCTCCTTAGGTAGGTTTATTCTGAGTTTTTTTTTTCCTTTGATGTGATATCAATGGGATTGTTTCCTTAATTTCTATTTCTGATACTTTGTTTCTAGTCTATATAAATACAGTCAATATCTGTATAAACAGAGAGGGCAGTGGCAACCCACTTCAGTACTCTTGCCTGTAAAATCCCATGGACAGAGGGGCCTGGTGGGCTGCAGTCCATGGGGTCGCTGGGAATCGGACACGACTGAGCGACTTCACTTTCACTTTTCACTTTCATGCATTGGAGAAGGAAATGGCAACCCACTCCAGTGTTTTTGCCTGGAGAATCCCAGGGACAGTGGAGCCTGGTGGGCTGCCATCTATGGGGTCACACAGAGTCAGACACAACTGAAGTGACTTAACAGCAGCAGCATCTGTATAAACAATGGCTTATACAGCTCAATATCAAAGAAATAAACCTAATCAAAAATGTGAAGAAGACTTAAATAGACATTTCTCCAAAGACATAAAGATGGTCAACAGACCCATGAAAAGATACTCTGCTGCTGCTGCTAAGTCGCTTCAGTCGTGTCCAATTCTGTGTGACCCCATAGACGGCAGCCCACCAGGCTCCCCTGTCCCTGGGATTCTCCAGGCAAGGACACTGGAGTGGGTTGTCATTTCCTTTTTCAATGCATGAAAGTGAAAAGTGAAAGTGAAGTCGCTCAGTCATATCCGACTCTTAGCGACCCCATGGACTGCAGCCTACCAGGCTCCTTCACCCATGGGATTTTCCAGGCAAGAGTACTGGAGTAGGGTGCCATTGCCTTCTCCATGAAAAGATACTCAGTATCACTAATTATTCAGTTCAGTCGCTCAGTCATGTCCACTCGTTGCGACCCCATGAACTTATACATGCCAAGGCTTCCCTATCCATCACCAACTCCCAGAGCTTGCTCAAACTCATGTCCATTGAGTTGGTGATGCCATCCAACCATCTCATCCTCTGACATCTCCTTCTCCTCCCGCCTTCAATTTTTCCCAACATCAGGGTCTTTTCTAAGGAGTCAGTTCTTTGCATCAGGAGGCCAATGTATTGGAACTTCAGCTTCAGCATCAGTCCTTCCAATGAATATTCAGGATTGATTTCCTTTAGGATTGACTGGTTTGATCTCCTTGCAGTCCAAGGGACTCTTAAGAGTATTCTTGAACACCGCAGTTCAAAAGCATCAATTCTATGCTGAGTTTTCTTTATAGTCACTAATTATTAGGGAAATGCAGATCAAAACTACAATGAAGTATCACCTCACACTGGTTAGAATGACCATCATTTAATGTCTACAAATAATAAATACTGGAGAGGGTGTGAAAGAAAGGGGACCCTCCCACACTGTTGGTGGGAATGTAAATCGGTACAGCTGTTATAGAAAATAATATGGAGGTTCCTTAAGAAATTGAAAAAGAGTTACTGGGTGATCCAGCAATTCTCCTCCTCAGGAAATAACTGGAAAACATAAAAACCATAATTCAAGAAGATACATGCACTGCAGTTTTCACAACTGCTCTATTTACTATAGCCAAGATGTGTCCATGGACAGATGAATGGATAAAGATTTGATGTATACACACACACACACACACACACACAGAGGAATATTATTCAGCCATAAAAAATGAAAATTACCATTTGCAGCAACATGGATGAACCTAGAGATTATGAGACTAAGTGAAATAAGTCAGGCAGAGAAAGAAAAATATCATATGAGATCACTTACATGTGGAATCTTAAAAAATGACAGAAATGAACTTATTTACAACACAGAAACAGATTAACAAATATAGAAAGCAAACTAATTGTTACCAAAGAGGAGAGTGGAGGAGAAGGATAAGTTAAAAATCTGTGTTTAAGAAATACACACTACTATTTTGCTATATAATTGAAACACTGTGAAAAAATAATCAGACACACACAAAATCTGACTCCTGGCTCTGCCCCTTACTTGGTAAGTGGGACAAGCTCCCAGGGCCTCAGTTTTTAAATCTGTTGCTGCTGCTAAGTCACTTCAGTCGTGTCTGACTCTGTGCAACCCCATAGATGGCAGTCCACCAGGCTCCCCCGTCCCTGGGATTTTCCAGGCAAGAACACTGGAGTGGGTTGCCATTTCCTTCTCCAATGCATGAAAATAAAAAGTGAAAGTAAAGTCACTCAGTCCTGTCTGTTAGGTAAGGATAACTACAGAATTGTGAGGATTAAGCAGGAAATGGCAGGATAAGGGTTAAAACATGTTAATGATTCCACAAATGTTAGGAATTCTTGTAAGTGCTTGTCAGTAACTTGTCAGGGACTGTAATAAGCACAGAGGAGCAGAAATGAGAGCTATATTTCTGTATCCTCAAGGAGATCCTCAAGGAGAGGAAGAAAATAGCCAAGAGTGTGGGAGGGCTGAGAAAAAAGGCCCGAGGTCTTGGTGGAGGACTGGTAAGTAACAATGTCTACAAGATGGTGGTCAGGAAAGAAGCTGCTGGGAGGGGAAAATGAAATCAAAGTACAAGAAAGTGTTATTCTCTCTTTTTGCTTTTGGTGGAAACATTAGATACATTTCTCTGTTATTCCTTCCCACAAATTCCTATTGTGTTTTTTTTTTTTTTTGATTTTTGTTTCTTTGCTCTACTATTTATATTTATACAAACAATTTATATTGTAAACAATAAATATAAAGAAAATCACCAAGCACCATGAACACATAAGAGAAATTAAAGAGTAAAGTCATTCCGGAAAGTATTACTCTTTTTAGTTAAGCAGAAATAATATCCAAAGGCCAGTACCCCAATCATTAAGAATAATAACAGTTCCTGATGACTGAGCATTCCCAAGAACCAGACATGGGCACAAACCTTATCTCACCCAGTTGTGTGTGCTAAGTCGCTTCAGTCGTGTCAGACTCTTTGCTACCCCATGGATTCATAGCCCACCAGGCTCCTCTGTCCAAGGGATTTTCCAGTCAAGAATACTGGAGCAAGTTGCCATGCACTCCTCCAGCAGATCTTCCTGACCCAGGGATTGAACCTGCATCTCTTATGTCTCCTGCATTGTCAGGCAGGTCCTGTACCACTAGCACCACTTGGGAAGCCCAGATACATTTTCACAACAAATCTGTGTGGCAATGATTCCCAGACCTGGTTTAAAGATGAGGACACTGAAGTCTGGAAGCTGAGTAATGTCATCAAGGCCCCACAGTCCTTTGAGGCAGAGCAGGAATAAAACTGTGGGCCACACTGATACTCGGTCTACACAAATATTCTATCCCTGGCTGCCTCTGGAATGATTTCCTGGGAACTTTGCACATTGCTAGTTCTCTACAGATATTCCCTCTTTTATCAACCAATATTGTACCTTAGAGACAAAGGCATATAGAGAGGAATCTACATGTATACAATGTTTGGCACTATTTTCTAAGGATGCTCTCTGGAGTGTGTACGTTGAACATGCTCAAAGGAAGGGTGAAAAGCAACAGAACAGAACAGAACCAAACTATGTTGATGGTATGGAAGACTACTATCTTACATATGATGGTATGAAAGACTAAAGGTATCTTTAGTCTTTGCTCAGATGTGCTTCCAAACATTATTGGCAGAGCCAAGGATCTTCTAACATTATTTCTTTATCTATAGAGTTATTTTATGTACACCAGCATACAATTCTAATTAAGTAGCTTTAAAAATAAGGCAGGGCATGTTTCGAAAGCTTTGCATCAAAGGAAATTAAAGGACTCTACAGACATGCCCTTTATTTCTACTAAATAATCTCACTTGGACATTTCAGAGATGAGTACCATCAAAACGTAAAACTTGGGAATCTAAACTCCTTTATTTTCTACTGTAACCACAAGTCATGAATTAAATAGCCAGAGAAAATCTTTAAATATGGAGACTGAACATGCTAAAAAGTTCTTCCCATTTTTCCTGAAAGGGATACCTTTAAAATTTTTTTAAATTGTGGTAAAATACATATGAAATTTACTAGCTTGACCAGGTGTAAGTGCACAATTCAGAGGTATTAAGTACATTTACAATGTTGCACAGCTATCACCACCATCCAGCCACAGAACTTTCGTCTTTCAAAACTGAAACTCTTTAGACATTAAACAACAACTCCCCACTCCCAGCAGCTCATGGAACCCACCATTCTAATTCCTGTCCTCATGAATTTAGTACTCTAGGTACCTCACATTAGTGGAATCATACAATATTTGTCCTCTGTGACTGGCTTATTTCACTTAATTACCTCTAGGTTCATCTGTGTTGTAGCACAAGTCAGAATTTCCTTCCTTTCTAAGGCTAAATAATACATACACCACATTTATTGATTCATCTGTCAATGGACCTTTAGGTGCCTCCACCTTTTTGCTACTGAGAATAATGCTACTATGAACATGCAAGTACAGGTTTCACTTCAAGATCTTTCTTTCAATTCTTTTGGGTCTATACTCTAAAGTAGAATTGCTAGATCATATAATAATTCTATCTTTAACTTTTTTGAGAATTGACCAACTTGTTTTCCACAGTGGCTTCACTATCTTACATTTCTACCAGCAATGAACAAGGATTCTAATTTCTCTACATCCTTGCCAATACTGCCAACCCATTTTCTTTCTTTCTCTCTTTAATTTTTCTTTTTTGACAATAGATGTCTTAAGGGGTATAAGGCAGCATTTCACTGTAGTCTGAAAAGCTGTATCTTGGTTTCAAAAGTACTTAGACATATGCATTACCACATGTAAAATTAGACAGCCAGTGGAAATTTACTGTATGATACAGAGAACTCAAATTTGGTGCTCTGTGATAACCTAGAGGGGTGGGACAAGGTAGGAAGGAGGTTCAAGGGGGAAGGGACATATATATATACCTATGGCTGATCCATGTTGATACATGGCAGAAGCCAAAATGATATTATAAAGCAATTATCCTTCAATTAAAAATAAATTAATTAGACAAAACAAGAGTGCTTAGAGTAATTCCAGGTATTTTAGAAGCCACCGGTAGATAGCAACAGCTGTACTCAGTCATAAGGCCCAAGCCCACATTCTCCTTCCCTTTGGGTGCCATGCTGAAATGCTTGCTAATAAACAGGCATTTCAGGGCACATTACACCCACATTCCAGGAAGCACATTTGCCTGGCTCTTTGTGTCTCATCTCTTCTCTGTTTCCCATCTCAAGAGGGTGTTTTTCTGAGCTTTGTTTGATAGGCAGATGATTATGGAGTATAAAAATAAAACCTCAAAAAAAAAAAAAAAAAAAAAAGCAAATCTGTCAAAACAGAGGGCAGGATGAAAGATCAGGATGCCTGGCCTCCACTGCCCTTGGCTATATACCTGGACACAATCAAGGACAGAAATGGTAAAGGCCTAACTGAACCAGAAGAGATGAAGAAGAGATGAAAAGAATACACAGAAGAACTGTACAGAAAGGACCTTAATAACACAGATAACCACCATGCTGTCGTCACCCTCCCAGAGCCAGACATTCTGGAGTGTGAAGTCAAGTGGGCCTTAGAAGGCATCACTACCAACAAAGTTGGGCTTCCCAGGTGGCGATAGTGGTAAAGTATCCACCTTCCAATGCAGGAGACATAAGAGACATGGGTTTGATCCCTGGGTTGGGAAGATCTTATGGAGGAGGGCATGGCAACCCTCTCCAGAATTCTTGCCTGGAGAATCCCATGGACCGTAGCCTGTAGGGTTATGGTCCATAGGATCTGCAGAGAGTCAGCCATGACTGAAGCAACTTGGCATGCACAAAGCTAGTGGAGGCAAGGGAATTCCAGTACAGCTATTAAAATCCTAAAAGATCATGCTATCAAAGTGCTGCACTCAGTATGTGAGCAAATTTGGAAAACTCAGCACTGGCCACAGGACTGGAAAAAGTCAATTCTCATCCCAATACCCAAGAAGGGGAGTACTAAAGAATATTCAAACTACTGACAACTGCACTCATCTTCCATGCTAATAAGGTTAGGCTTAAAATTCTTCATGCTGGGCTGAAGCACTACATGAACCAAGAACTTCCAGATGTCCAAGCTGCGTTTAGAAAAGGCAAAAGAACAAGAGATCAAATTGCCAATATTCGCTGCATCTTAGAGAAAGCAAAGGAAATCCAGAAAACATCTACCTCTGTTTCACTGACTATACAAAAACTTTGACTGTGTAGATCATAACAAATTGTGGAAAACTCTTAAAGAGATGGGAATACCAGGTCATCTTACTTGTCTCTTAAGAAACCTGTATGTGAGGCGAGAAGCAACAGTTAGAACACTGCATGGAACAACTGACTGGTTCAGGATTGAAAAAGGAGTACAAAAAGGCTGTTTATTGTCACCCTTTTTATTAAACTTATTTGCTGAGAACATCATGAGAAATGCTGGGCTGGATGAGTTACAAGCTGGAATCAAGACTGGCAGGAGAAACATCAACAACTTCAGATATGTGGATGATACCACTCTAATGGCAGAAAGAGAAGAGGAACTAAAGAACCTCTTGATGAGGGTGAAGGAGAAGAGTGAAATGGCCAGCTTAAAACTAAATATTAATAAAACTAAGATCACGACTTCCAGCCCCATCACTTCATGGCCTATAGAAAGGGAAAAGGTGGAAGCAGTGACAGATTTCCTCTTCTTAGGCTCTAAAGTCACTGTGGATGGTGACTGCAGCCAGGAAACTGGAAAATGATTGCTTCTTGACAAGAAAGCTATGACAAATCTTGACAGTGTATTAAAAAGCAAAAACATCACTTTGCTGACAAAGGTCTGTATAGTCAAAGTTATGGTCTTTCCAGTGGTCATGTATGGTTGTCAGAGCTGTACCATAAAGAAAGCAGAACACCAAAGAATTGATGCTTTCGAATTGTGGTGTTGGAGAAGACTCTTGAGAGTCTTTTGGACTGCAAGGAGTTCAAACCAGTCAATCTTAGAGGAAATCACCCCTGAATACTCACTGGAAGGACTGATGTTGAAGCTGAACTCCAATACTTTGGTCACCTGATGCAAACAGCTGACTCACTGGAAAAGACAACTGACTAATTGGAAAAGACCCTGATGCTGGGGAGGACTGAATGCAGAAGAAGAAGAGGGAAACAGGGTGAGATGGCTGGATGGCATCACCATATGAAACAGACATGAACTTGGGCAAACTCTAGGAGATGGTGAGGTCCATGGGGTCGTGAAGTGTCAGACACGACTGGGCAACTGAACAACAACAGTATACCTGGAGGATGGTAATTGCTCAGTAAATATTCACAAAAGTATGGAGTGCCTGACGAACTATGGAAGGAGGTTCGTGACATTGTACAGGAGACAGGGATCAAGACTGTCTCCATGGAAAAGAAATGCAAAAAAGCAAAATGGCTGTCTGAGGAGGCCTTACATACAGCTGTGAAAAGAAGAGAAGTGAAAAGCAAAGGAGAAAAGGAAAGATATTCCCATTTGAATGCAGAGTTCCAAAGAATAGCAAGGAGAGATAAGAAAGCCTTCCTCAATGATCAATGCAAAGAAATAGAGGAAAACAACAGAATGGGAAAGACTAGAGATCTCTTCAATAAAATTAGAGATACCAAAGGAACATTTCCTGCAAAGATGGGTTCGATAAAGGACAGAACTGGTATGGACATAACAGAAGCGGAAGATATTAAGAGATGGAAAGAATACACAGAAGAACTGTACAAAAATATCTTCACAACCAAGATAATCACGATGGTGTGATCACTGACCTAGAGCCAGACATCCTGGAATGTGAAGTCAAGTGGGCCTTAGGAAGCATCACTACAAACGAAGCTAGTGGAGGTGATGGAATTCCAGTTGAGCTCTTTCAAATCCTGAAAGATGATGCTGTGAAAGTGCTGCACTCAATATGCCAGCAAATTTGGGAAACTCAGCAGTGGCCATAGGACTGGAAAAGGTCAGTTTTCATTCCAATCCCAAAAAAGGCAATGCCAAAAAATGCTCAAATTACCGCACAATTGCACTCATCTCACAAGCTAGCAAAGTAATGCTCAAAATTCTCCAAGCCAGGCTTCAGCAATATGTGAACCGTGAACTTCCAGTTGTTCAAACTGGTTTTAGAAAAGGCAGAGGAACCAGAGATCAAATTGCCAAAATCCGCTGGATCATGGAAAAAGCAAGAGAGTTCTAGAAAAAACATCTATTTCTGTTTTATTGACTATGCCAAAGCCTTTGACTGTGTGGATCACAATAAACTGTGGAAAAGTCTGAAAGAGATGGGAATACCAGACGACCTGACCTACCTCTTGATAAACCTATATGCAGGTCAGGAAGCAACAGTTAGAATTGGACATGGAACAACAGACTGGTTCCAAATAGGAAAAGGAGTATGTCAAGGCTGTATATTGTCACCCTGCTTATTTAACTTCTATGCAGAGTACATCATGAGAAATGCTGGGCTGGAAGAAGCACAAGCTGGAATCAAGATTGCCGGGAGAAACATCAATAACCTCAGATATGCAGATGACACCACCCTTATGGCAGAAAGTGAAGAGGAACTAAAAAGCCTCTTGATGAAAGTGAAAGAGGAGAGTGAAAAAGTTAGCTTAAAGCTCAACATTCAGAAAATTAAGATCATGGCATCCGGTCCCATCACTTCATGGCAAATAGATGGGGAAACAGTGGAAACAGTGTCAGACTTTATGTTTCTGGGCTCCAAAATCACTGCAGATGGTGATTGCAGCCATGAAATTAAAAGACACTACTCCTTGGAAGGAAAGTTATGACCAACCTAGATAGCATATTCAAAAGCAGAGACATTACTTTGCCAACAAAGGTCCGTGTAGTTAAGGCTATGGTTTTTTCAGTGGTCATGTATGGATATGAGAGTTGGACTGTGAAGAAGGCTGAGTGCCGAAGAATTGATGCTTTTGAACTGTGGTGTTGGAGAAGGCTCTTGAGAGTCCCTTGGACTGCAAGGAGATCCAACCAGCCCATTCTGAAGGAGATCAGTCCTGGGTGTTCACTGGAAGGACTGATACTAAAGCTGAAACTCCAATACTTTGGCCACCTCATGTGAAGAGTTGACTCATTGGAAAAGACTCTGATGCTGGGAGGGTTTGGGGGCAGGAGGAGAAGGGGACGACAGAGGATGAGATGGCTGGATGGCTTCACTGACTCAAAGAACATGAGTTTGAGTGAACTCCGGGAGTTGGTGATGGACAGGGGGGCCTGGCATGCTGCGATTCATGGGGTCGCAGAATCAGACACAACTGAGCAACTGAACTGAACTGAACTGAGGGGTAAAAATGATTAACCCTTTTGTTTAATTTGAAAAATATAAAAATAACAAAATAAGTAAACTTAAGTGGCTTATGAAAAGAGTATGTGAGTGCATTACCTGAGGTGCAACTGACATTTTCTTCCTTAAATCATGAAGTCCAATATTGGTCGTCCAGTGTCCATCAATCCAAACACCACCTTCAGGTTCTGACAGTCTAAAAAGGGCAGTGATGAGGGAACTTTTTCCAGCTCCCGTTCTTCCTACAATGCCAAGCTGTAAAGAGATCCAGGAGAGAGTAAGAATTAACAAAATGCAACAAACCTGGCAGAAATGCTGGTTATTGATGATGAATTTTAAAAGTTCTATGTAAAGACTGGTTTATAATTTTCTCAGTCATGGCACTGTTGACATTATGGGACAGATAATTCATTCTTGGGGGAAGAGGGCTTGTCCTGTGTATTGTAGGATGTTTAGCAGTAGCCTTGAACTCGACCCACTAGATACCAGTAGCACCCCATAAATAAACTGTGGCAACCAAAAATTTCAGATACTGACAACTGCCCCCTGGTTGAGAGCCCCCTAGTGCCAAGAAGAGTTAAAAATGACAATCTGCTGGCAGTGAAAGGCCAGTGATCTCCTAAGTGGTCCATAATAAGTCAGCCTTTAAATTAGCTTTATTCCTACAGCCTAAGTAAGTTGACCTGGAGAATTATGTGACTAATTGTATGGAGATATCAACAAGTAAATTCAGAAGTATTATACATAAAAAAGTATTCACTTTTTCAAGGGCCTAATTATTTAAGAGGAATTATTCTTTGGTAGAAAAACTAAAAAACTTCCTAATATTAAATATCTTAATTATATTCTATCTTGAAAGAAAATATCTTAAAATTATAAAATGCAGATCTCAGTGTCTTATAAGACAGAGGATAGTAGACAAAATGCACTTAATGAAGTCAACATCAACACAACATTTGCTACTTTTATGGGACCTTTCACTGGAGCAGTTCAAAAGGTATTTTATAAGCAAATTAATACTTCCAATTGCACCTTGGAAAGATACATGTCAAGTGTCAGTCTGGTCATTAAAACCAAAGCAGAGAGAAATTCAGTGCACTAATGATAAGATTGGGGCTTTTCTGGTGGCTCAGTTGTAAATAACTCACCTGTCAATGCAGCTGACTCAGGTTTGATCCCTGAATTGGGAAGATCCCCCAGAAAAGGAAATAGCAACCCACTCCAGTATTCTTGCCTGGAGAATTCCATGGACAGAGGAGCCTGGCAGGCTACAATCCATGAGATCACAATGGAGTTGGACACGACTGAGCAACTAATACGTATCAATGCAGCAGACATGGGTTCAGTCTCTAATCCGGGAAGATCCCACATGCTACAGAGCAACTAAGCCAGTGCACCACAACTACTGAAGCCCACATGCCCTAGACCCGGGAGCCACAACAAGAGAAGCCACCGCAGTGAGAAGCCTGGGCAGTGCAACTAGAGAGCTGCTCACTGCAACTAGTGACCCCTCATTCATTGCAACTAGAGAAAACACCAGAGCAGCAACGAAGACCCAGCCCAGCCAAAGATAAATAAATAAAATTATTTTGTAAAAAGTTATGTTTATACTATGTTGTAGTTTACTTAGTGCACAACAGTATTATGTAAGAAAAAGAATATTCATACCTTAATTTTCAAATACTGATTGCTAAAAGAATGCTAACCATCATCTAAGCCTTTATTGGGTAGTAACATTAAAAAACACTGATCACAGATCAGAAAAACAAATATAATAATAATAAAATGGCTTGAAATATTGTGAGAATTGCCAAAAGGTGACAGAGACATGAAGTTAGCAAATACTGTAGGGAAAATGGTACCAATGTACTTGTTCAACACTGAGTTGTCATAAATGTTTAATTTGTTAAAAAAAAAAAAAGAAAAAGAAGAGAAGAAGCATTATCTGTGAAGCACAATAAAAATGCGTGTCTGCCTTTCTGCGTGTTCTTATACACAAATCAACACACGTTAAGACACAGGTGACAACTGTCTCAATGAGAATGTGTGTATGTTCCCATGTTATGAGCTTTACTGACACTGATCCATCTGTGCAAATGGGAACATTTGTAGACTTTGCATAAATGGGCTGAGATATGTAGGGGCATTGAAGGCCACTCATGATCACAGGACTGTGAGTTCCAGACTCCAGTGAGGAGAATAATAAGAAACAAGGGGCTTCACAGGCAGTCCAGTGGTTAAGATTCTGAGCTTCCACTGCAGGGGACATGGGTCCAATCCCTGGTAGGGAACTAAGATCCCACATGCTATGTGACCACACATCCCCTCCTAAAAAGGCAACTCAAAGAAAAAAAATACACCTGCCTCTGGCTATTTCTACAGTTAAATCATTAAAACTATTAATATAGTCAGAATGTCTTATCTGGGTCACCAATGGGTTTTACCAATTCCACATGGAAAGTGTCACCAGTATCAGTAAGTTTACATTCCTAACACCAAAGACACTTGGAAAAAATCTTATTTTAGCTGCTTTGTAACAGCTCCTTTCTGTTTTTACTACCACTTGGACCAGAATGGGAAGTCTAAGACAGGGAGTCAGGAGCTGTTGTGTCTTCAGCAAGATGTCATAGGAAAGTGATTCCATTTTTTGAAATTAACCTGATGTCCAATAAAATGAAGCTATAAATCACAGGTTTGTGAATGTGCAGGGAACCAGGCCAGGGTTCGTCTCTGACAACCACACCAACTTGTTAGACACTTCTTCCTGGGTCTCTCTTCACACACCAAACTTGACATGATCAACATCTAATGCCCCACACAAAACAGCCACTTCCTCTGACTTATCCACTCTACTTCTTTCCCAGACTCATAGGCACAACTGTCCACCTTACTTCCAGCTTTCCCTGAGTCCAGCATGTTGCCAAGCCCTGAAGACTCTAATCTTGCAATGTTTCATGGCTCAAACCCTCATTTTAAGGCCCACATGCACCACCTGAGAGTCAGGATGCATTATCTTTTAAAAAAAAACAAAAAAACAAAATAAAACAAACTCTTTTCTTAAACATAATCAGTGCAAATGAATTTGAAAAGTAAATAAAGACTAGATATACTCTAGAAGTCTGATAAAACCAATCTTAAGATGTTGATGTTTTTATTTTCCAGACTTGTGTTATGTTTTCTTAAAGATACAAATTCACATATTTAAACAAAATAGGATTAGTATGAACATACTGTTATAATGTATCTTCATTTAGAATTTCATAAAAATCTTTATTTTAAATGGCTACATAGTATTTTAGTATATGTGGTCATTTATTTAACAAACTCCTACTGGTAGATATTTAGACAATCTCCAATATTTTGCTATCATAAATAACTCTGTGTCAAATATCCTTGAAGATAAATCTTTGCAAAAAACCTTAATTATTTTCTTCAGATAAATTCTCAGATGTGGAATTGCTGAGAATAAGATATGTACATTTTAAGAGAAAGCTGTTAAGTATTGCCAACCTAGTCCTCCAGAAAAATGATACCATTTTCAACTCCAACTGTTTCCCTGCATATTCATAAACCTGGGTATTATAGCTTTGTTTTAATTGACATCAATTTGATTCCGAAAAGTGGAGTCAATTTCCCAGAACGTCTTACTAGAAACACGACAGCTCCTGGCTCCCTGCCCCTCGCACCTGCCCACTAGGGTCCACGTGCTCTCACTTCTCAGATTAAACCCCCGAAGGTTGGCTCTGTGTCACTCTACCCCTGGACATCTCTTCTACAAAACTGTCCCCACTGACCTCTCCATCCCTCATCTACATGAGTCAGCTTCCTTCACATCATTAGGTAGTTGTGAGGGTCGAATGTAAAAATGTGTATTACACCCCTGGTAGTTCTTTTCCCTGAATGCCCTGCAGGTGCCTCGTTCTTCATTCACTGGATCAGGGCAACGTGCCTTTGCTCAGGTTGGTCTCACCTCCCAGAATGCCTTTCATATGCATTTCCACCTGCTGAAGCCCTGACCACACATCACTAAGTCTGTCTCACATGACTGATACTTCAGAAATGCTCTCCCTGTACCCTATGTGTGCTTATCCCAATACTAACAGATGTTGTATTGTTTTTTCCTAAACTTCAATAAAAATTCTCACCACCTTCTAGCTTACAAAACTAATACAGCCATTTTCTCACTTCTTCAACCGGCCTGTATATGTTGACAGCAGGATCTGTACTAGACTTGACTTTTTCTTATTTGTATTCCCTGTGGATCCCTGAGACAAAGAAGCTTCTGTAGGAAGCTGAGATTTTTAATCAGGCCAGAGAAATTTATGGAAAAAAATTACCATATTATTTATACATATGATAAGTTGGACAAAGAGAAATATGGCAGATGGATCCTACAGCCATAAATACAACTTCAAATGCCCAACACCTAATTCTTGTGGGACAGACAAAAACTTCCGCCATGTAAGTGTTTATAGTCATTTTATACAATACAAAAACTACAACCATCATTGGTCAAGCATTTACTCTGACCCCTGTCCTGGGTGCTTTACGTGTCTTATCTTGTTTAAGTCATACAACAACCTTACAGGTTGAGTTCAGTTCAGTTCAGTTGCTCAGTCGTGTCCGACCCTTTGCGACCCCATGAATCACAGTATGCCAGGCCTCCCTGTCCATCACCAACTCCCAGAGTTCACTCAGACTCACGTCTATCGAGTTAGTGATGCCATCCAGCCATCTCATCCTCTGTCATCCCCTTCTCCTCCTGCCCCCAATCCCTCCCAGCATCAGGGTCTTTTCCAATGAGTCAACTCTTCGCATGAGGTGGCCAAAGTACTGGAGGTTCAGCTTTAGCATCATTCCTTCCAAAGAAATCCCAGGGCTGATCTCCTTCAGAATGGACTGGTTGGATCTCCTTGCAGTCTAAGGGACTCTCAAGAGTCTTCTCCAACACCACAGTTCAAAAGCATCAATTCTTTGGCACTCAGCCTTCTTCACAGTCCAACTCTAACATCCATACATGACCACTGGAAAAACCATAGCCTTGACTAGACAGACCTTTGTTGGCAAAGTAATGTCTCTGCTTTTCAATAAGCTATCTAGGTTGGTCATAACTTTCCTTCCATGGAGTAAGCATCTTTTAATTTCATGGCTGCAGTGACCATCTGCAGTGATTTTGAAGCCCAGAAAAATAAAGTCTGCCACTGTTTCCACTGTTTCCTCATCTATTTCCCATGAAGTGACGGAACCAGATGCCACAATCTTCGTTTTCTGAATGTAGAGCTTTAAGCCAACTCTTTCACTCTCTTCTTTTACTTTCATCAAGAGGCTTTTTAGTTCCTCTTCACTTTCTGCCATAAGGGTGGTGTCATCTGCATATCTGAAGTTATTGATATTTCTCCTGGCAATCTTTATTCCAGCTTGTGGTTCTTCCAGCCCAGCCTTTCTCATGATGTACTCTGCATAGAAGTTAAATAAGCAGGGTGACAATATACAGCCTTGACGTACTCCTTTTCCTATTTGGAACCAGTCTGTTGTTCCATGTCCAGTTCCAACTGTTGCTTCCTGACCAGCATACAGGTTTCTCAAGAGGCAGGTCAGGTGGTCTGGTTTTCCCATCTCTTTCAGACTTTTCCACAGTTTATTGTGATCCACACAGTCAAAGGCTTTGGCATAGTCAATAAAGCAGAAATAGATGTTTTTCTTGAACTCTCTTGCTTTTTCCATGATCCAGAGGATGTTGGCAATTTGATCTCTGGTTCCTCTGCCTTTTCTAAAACCATCTTGAACATCTGGAAGTTCACAGTTCACATATTGCTGAAGCCTGGCTTGGAGAATTTTGAGCATTACTTTACTAGCGTGTGAGATGAGTGCAACTGTGTGGTAGTTTGAGCATTCTTCGGCATTGCCTTTCTTTGGGATTGGAATGAAAACTGACCTTTTCCAGTCCTGTGGCCACGGCTGAGTTTTCCAAATTTGCTGGCATATTGAGTGCAGCACTTTCACAGCATCATCTTTCAGGATTTGAAATAGCTTAACTGGATTTCCATCACCTCCACTAGCTTTGTTCGTAGTGATGCTTTCTAAAGCCCACTTGACTTCACATTCCAGAATGTCTGGCTCTAGGTCAGTGATCACACCATCGTGATTATCTTGGTCATGAAGATCTTTTTTGTACAGTTCTTCTGTGTATTCCTGCCACCTCTTCTTAATATCTTCTGCTTCTGTTAGGTCCATACCAGTTCTGTCCTTTATCGAGCCCATGTTTGCATGAAATGTTCCCTTGGTATCTCTAATTTTCTTGAAGAGATCTCTAGTCTTTCCCATTCTGTTGTTTTCCTCTATTTTTATGCACTGGTCACTGAGGAATGCTTTCTTATCCCTTCTTGCTATTCTTTGGAACTCTGCATTCAAATACTTATATCTTTCCTTTTCTCCTTTGCTTTTCACTTCTCTTCTTTTCACAGCTATTTGTAAGGCCACCTCAGACAGCCATTTTGCTTTTTTGCATTTCCTTTCCATGGGGATGCTTTGGATCCCTGTCTCCTGTACAATGTCACGAACCTCTGTCCATAGTTCATCAGGCACTCTATCTATCAGATCTAGGCCCTTAAATCTATTTCTCACTTCCCCTGTATAATCATAAGGCATTTGATTTAGGTCATACCTGCATGGTCTAGTGGTTTTCCCTACTTTCTTCAATTTAAGTCTGAATTTGTCAAAAAGGAGTTCATGATCTGGGCCACAGTCAGCTCCTGGTCTTGTTTTTGTTGACTGTATAGAGCTTCTCCATCTTTGGCTGCAAAGAATATAATCAATCTGATTTTGGTGTTGCCCATCTGGTGATGTCCATGTGTAGAGTCTTCTCTTGTGTTGTTGGAAGAGGGTGTTTGCTATGACCAGTGCATTTTCTTGACAAAACTCTATTAGTCTTTGCCCTGCTTCATTCCATATTCAAGGCCAAATTTGCCTGTTACTCCAAGTGTTTCTTGACTTCCTACTTTTGCATTCCAGTCCCCTATAATGAAAAGGACATCTTTTTTGGGTGTTAGTTCTAAAAGGTCTTGTAGGTTTTCATAGACCCTACAGGTTAGGTCCTACCAATTCCATTTTTCCAAAAGAAGACTGAGGCTTAATTAATCTGCCTGAAATTTCAGAGTCCATTAAGTCATAGGATGAGATTCAAACCCACATCTGTCGGCCTCTTTTCCATTCTGCTGCTGAACTCCTTAAACCCAGATGGCCTGGTATCTTATCATGTGTCTGGGTATCTAGAACAGAGAAAGTGGGGAGAGGTGTAGCTGCAGTTAAAGGAAGAGGCCTACCATAGATATCCTGTGGCCAGAGAGTTGAAGCATGATGTGGACATGGGTACATACAACACGGTGAGTGGAATGACATCACTCAGCAGAGAGAGTACTTGAGGTCAGGTGGGCTGGCTCTCAGCAGGAAGAACCAGCACCCCAGGTTGGTTGGAAGAGAAACCTGCAGCTAAGTGGGGCAGTGGTTCCCCAAGAGACAAACCAAACAGACCTCCTGCCTTGCTTGGGGAGCAAGACTCATTTTTGATCCAATCAGGTGGTGAAAGAGCCACACATACACTGTTGTGCAGGGCTGTCTCTGACTCCAGGTCCAGACAGAGCTGAGCCTGTGGGAAATCCCTCCAGTCCCTGCAGGAGGCTGGTGTGGGGAAGGACAGACAGCAGGATGAAAACTGCCCGTGATGAAGACAGACTCCACTGAGAGGATGCAAAGAAATGCAGTGGAATCACACAGAGTTGAATTATAAAGTATAAATGCAATTTGCAGAATATGAAATTAAGTAAATCTATAGGGGAAGCTGAAATGCCAGTACTTTGGCCACCTCATGCGAAGAGTTGACTCATTGGAAAAGACTCTAATGCTGGGAGGGATTAGGGGCAGGAGGAAAAGGGGACAACAGAGGATGAGATGGCTGGATGGCATCACTGACTCGATGGACGTGAGTCTCAGTGAACTCCAGGAGTTGGTGATGGACAGGAAGGCCTGACAGGAATGCTGCGATTCATGGGGTTGCAGAGAATTGGACACGACTGAGCGACTGATCTGATCTGATAGGGGAAGTGGCACAGAACTTCTAGAGCCTTATGCTCAGTCATAACAGGGACTTGGGTAACTCCTGAGCTCAATTTCAACCTGTCAAAGGATGTTTAATAGAAATCACAGGTTATCACTCATTAGAAATGCATATGGGAGAGAAAGGAATTTACCAGAAGGTCTTGTTCAAATGAGTAAAGAGGTCTGAATGGGCCTGAGACTCTGCATTTCTAGAAAGCTCCAGGAGATGTAGGAGCCACTGGCCCTGACACCACAGTCTAAGTCACAAGAAATTAGAAAGCCGGCAAGGGAAGTGGGATAATCTGGGAGTGAGGAAAGGTGTTGCTGAGGAGATACTATGTAAAAAAGGAGAAAATGTAGGAAACTAATATTTTTGCACATTACAGCAAGGTCTAGTAAGCATCTCTAAAAGTGTATTATAGAAGTAAGAGCTCTGAACAAGAAAAAAATAACAAACCAAAACCATTCTATCTTGAGAGCTGGAAAAATGCTTTAAAATGTCCCAGAACTCTAAAATCATTAAATCAACCGCAAAACCATCTAAATGAAAATTGCAACCAGTGTTCAGAATCTAACCGGGAAGATTAAGGTGCTATTTACCTCATTTGGGGTCTTTATTTTTACTTGCTATTTATTCCATGAATTAGAATTCTATGTAGTACCTACTACATTCTCCTATTGACTCTAACTTTCAGGAATCAGGACAGCAGAGGATACAATGGAAAGAGAATAAAGCCCCATTTCTGCTGGGTGGGCTCACTCCCACATCCTCCGCAGCAGCCTCTTTCAATCAAACCCAACACCAAAGGGGTGACCCAGAATGACGGGGTGGGACAGGTTAGCAGGAGAGGGAACCTGGGATGTTCATAGGTGGAGTAGAATTACTTCCTGAACACACTGCATGGATATCATCTCCAAACACAGAAATGAAGCTAACGTTGTTAAGGCAGAAGGGGACGACAGAGGATGAGACGGTTGGATGCCATCACCAACTTGAAGGACATGAGTTTGAGCAAGCTCTGGGAGTTGGTAATGGACAGGGAGGCCTGTCCATTACTACTGGTGCTGTAGTCCATGGGGTCACAAAGAGTTGGACACAACTGAGTGACTGAACTGATCTGTGATATGGGAACAGACCAAGTCAGAGATCAAAATCCAAACTACCACCGTTATTAATTCAGTTTCCAAACTCAATTTGCCCTCAAACAATTTGGATTCTCAATAATCCTATGATTTGCAGTTTTTAAGAAGGAAGAATAGAATCTATTATGTTCATAAGTCGTACTGCAGAGTTTCTTAAATAATTCCTATTTTATGGCTTTAGGGAAAATTAAGACAAGTGCAAATTAACAGAGTCACACTTACAACAGGAAATCTGACAGACACATTGTCTGAGAGTAAGCTAACATCACCTACAGTGCTCTCAGGGACAGGATTGTATCAAGAGCTGTGATTAATGTTTTCCCAACAAAACAGTCCTCAGCTTCTTCCTGAACTATGATGGAACTGGAAATGAGTCACCTTTAGTGCTGCAACTAACTGAAGCTGCTCCCTGGGTATCATTTTGGCAATAAGTTGAATATGTATTTTCATGTTACAAGGGTATCATTAATTAAATTACAGCTATAGTCCACTAGGGGGTTGTGGTGGAAAGAGTTAAAGAGCAGTTCTTTCAGTTGTTTATGCAGTTGTCTTGTGTGTATGTTCTGGTTACTGGCTGCCCACACCTGTGAGTGTTCCTCTGCACCCTCTCTATGCCCTGCAGAATGCCACTTTCTAGGGAACAAAGATGAAAATAAGATGCTCCTTGATTTTAAAAAGCCTCAAGGTACCATGAGATACAGACCTCAAATTACAAAGCACAACACAGATGCTATCTTACATTTTAATTATGATAAAGTTCACGTAACATAAAATTTAACTACACCATTTTTAAGTGGACAGTTTAATGTTCAGTACATTTACATGGTGTGCAACCAAGCTTGAGATTTTTTTTTTTTTTTTTTGCATCATAAAACTGAAATTCTATAACCATTAAACAAACAACTCCCCATTGCCACTCCCCAAGTCCCTGGAGACCACCATCCTACTTCCTGTCTTCCTGAATTTGACCACTCTGTGTCAAATTCATGGAATTTCACCACTTAACATAAGCAGAATCAGAGTATTTGTTCCTTTCGTGTCTGACATTTCGTTTAGCAAGATGTTGTCAAGGTTTAGCCATAGGTCAGAATTTTCCTCCTTTTAAACATTGGATATTTCATTGTAAGGATTAGTTCCTTTCAACTTTTGGCTGCTTTGAACATAGTTGTCCTGTGAATGCTACTTTCAAAGAGTATATAAGATGCTAAAGAAGAACTGAGTGTCTGAAAGATGCATTAGAGTCGCATCAGAAAATGAGGAGACTTTTACCATCCAGATGACAGAGGGGAAGGTCTCTGAGGCAGAGGGCAGACTGCACACTGGAAGCTGGGCGGATGTGGTGCTTTGGGAAAACCAACACACAATCTGAGTGTAGTGGTGTATATAAGTCAGGAGACATTCTGGCTGCAGATGGAGGTGAGGAAGAGCTTTCTACTAATTTGTCTGCTCTGGTTTACTCTTTTCTGCCCTGGTCCAGGCCAAGGACCTCAAGTTGAGTATAAAGGAACATCACAGCAGACATGGACACTGGCCGGTTCAGCTCACAAGTCTCTCTGCCATCTCCCATGTGGATCTTCCCTGTTCTGTTCAATTTGCTTTTGACTTTGAGCAAATCTCTAGGTCCTGCCTCCATCACAGGCCCTGGTTTCTCACCCTTGACTGAGTCATGATTCTGGGCTCCACTCTAGTAACAACGAGCTCACCCCATGGCCCCTGCTGGAGTGGACTTAGGGCTGTGCTCTGGTTCCTGCAGCAGCATTCCCAGCTCAGTAAGGATCAGATCTGTGCTAAAGAAAGATGCAGTCTGTTGAGGGAGGGAAGGCGGATGGCAGCTCAGTGTGGATGTGTAGGAAGACAAGTCTACAGAAAAGACCAAGAGACAGGAGCAGGTTGCAAACAGAGGGCACTGGGGGAGGAAGAGAAGATTTCAGAAATACAAAGAAAAGATGAAAAAATGAAAAAAATACAAAGAGAATTAGGGACAGGGATCTAGGACTGACTTCCCAGACTTTGTATGAATAATCAAGTGTCCCATATAGTGTCCTGGGTCAGGTTAAAATTGAGCCCAGGAGCCCAGCACCCACCAACCACCATGAGGGAGCTCACAATACAGGGGATAAAAAATGCTTGTATCCCCATTCCATGGTCAGTTTCCAAGAAAGATTCACTTACATATCACTGATTAAATCTGCATCCCTGAGGTACAAAAAGCCCCCTCTCCCTGACACACTGGCAAGGAAACCAAGAGCAGATGTGATGCTAAATCTTTAGCTGGATTTTAAAGAGGCAAATGGCTTAAACTAACCTTTTTTCTTGGGTCAATAGGTGCTTCCAGCTCCTTCAATACCAGAGGCCTGTCCAAGCTGTACCTGAAGTTAACATTATTAAAGTAAATCCATCCTTCATCAGGCCAGGATGGCGGTGGACGATACTCATATTCCCAGGGTGCTTCTTTCTCAAGGTCTGTATATTCAATCCCCCTTTCTACTGAAATCATCTGAAACATATATGATATCACATGAGTTAGTATCAGAGAGTCTTGTTTACGGATGTTTAGAGACTGTAAATGAGACATTTTGCTTTTTTTATCTTTATATCTGATTTTATATGGTTCAGAATATCCCAGGTCTTTTAGCATCCACACAGGACAGAAACAGGAGTTTGATGAGGCCTTGGATGATTTGCAAATTTGTTCATAATCTTTAACACATTTGTGTACAGCCACTTCCTTCAAATTTATATTAATACTTAAAGAATTAGAGAAATGAATGGTAAGATTTTATTGATCCACTTTCCACACCTGAATGAAAAACAAGAGCATTTTGTCAAAGAAAATAATATTTATGGACACCAATCAGTAATGTGTGGCTACAGAAGGGCCTTGTATTATAGATAACAGAACTGGATGGCCATCAAACCTCCATTTAATTATTAGTCATTTCCTATTCTATTAGAAGAGGGAAGTGAAAAGATTTCATTTTTATTGCTTTTCTCCCTTTAGGAGAAGCTGCAAATATTCAAAAGTGTATAATTTAAATATTGACTAAGGCCTCCTGAACAACCATGACTCCACATCTTTGAGAGCACTTTCTGAGAGGGGGCTTATCCTACTAGAAAAAAGGGCTACCAGAAAATTCAGGTGTTCAACACACACAAGACTAAGTGATAAAATGGGGGAGGGACAAGAGAAAGGAACATATTAATTAGAGAAACCTCAAAAAACTGAATTATTTATTTTAAAAAATATGAGGAATCACCCATTAAGAAACAAAGATAAACAAGCTGCTAAGAAATTAGCTTCTCTCCAGGATTTCAGAACCTCCCACCTACAGACATTTATTGTATTTGAGGACAGTTCGATGTGAATATAAAACGTTCTGACATGGCACACATAAGCCTGAGAAAAGACATATATACTTTATTTTACACTAACTTTAAGCAGATGGAGAAGAATGTTAAAAAACTATGTTAACTAAGATGTAAAAATAATAGTTTTACTATTTTACATAAGAACTGCTTTTATGCCATTTAACAGCAAGGAGACCTGGAAAGGCTAAGAACAGAAAGATAAACATCACCATGTTCTCAACTTCGGCACTTTGCCTGACGCACCACTGGAACATCCCCGAGAGTGTGAGCATGAGAGACAGGACCAGGCCAACCTGCCCGAGATCCAAAGCTAAATGAGGAAGAAAAGGAATAAAGTCAGTCTCCTTCTCAACCCTTCATGTAGCTCCTTCTATCACTTTATGAAGAAGACTCCTTTATTTTTATGAGTTTTAATGGAGTGTAGTTGATTTACAGAGTTGTGTTAGTTTCAGGTGTACAGTAAAGTGAATCAGCCATATATATATATATATATATATATATATATATCATCCACTCTTTTAAAGTTATTTTCCCATATATGTCATTATAGAGTATCAACTAGAGTTTCCTTTGCAATACAGAAGGTCGTTTTTAGTTTTCTATTTTACACATAGTACTGAAAAGACTACTTTATAACATTTAAATCATTTGCATGTAATGATAGTATTACTCATAATATTACTTCTGATGACTGAGATAATAATACAGTTTAAAAAAAAAAACCACCATGATGGTCTTCCCTGGTGGTCCAATAACTAAGAATCCAAGCACCCAATCAGGGGGCTTAGGTTTGATCACTGGTCAGGGGACTAGATTCCACATTCCACAACTGAGAGCTCACATGCTGAAACTAAAGTCCTGCCTGTCACAACTGAGACGGAAGATCCCGCGTGTCCCAACTAAGACCCAGTGGAGCTAAATGAAAAAGTAAATTTTAAAAATAGTATGAATTTAGAAAGCATTAACAATATTGTTGTTGTTGATCAGTCACTAAGTTGTGTCTGACTCTTTGTGATGCCACAGACTGCAGCACACCAGGCTTCCCCGTACTTCACTATCTCCTGGAGCTTGCTCAAACTCACGTCCATCGAGTCGGTGGTATCATCCAACCATCTCATCCTGTCATCCCCTTCTCCTCCTGCCCTCAATCTTTCCAAGCATCAGGGTTTCTAATGAGTTGGCTCTTCGTGTCAGGTGGCCAAAGTATCGGAGCTTCAGCTCAAGCATCAGTCCTTCCAATGAATATTTAGGACTGATTTCCTTTAGGATTGACTGGTTTGATCTCCTTGCAGTCCAAAAGACTCTGAAAAGTCTTCTCTAGCACCACAATTAAAAAGCATCAGTTCTTCTTTCTACTAGTGGGATATTTTATTACTATAGACTCTCAGTCTCTTCACTTTCTGCCATTAGAATGGTATCATCTGTATATTTAGAGTTATTGATATTTCTCCTGGCAATTGTGATTCCAGCTTGAGTCATCCAGCCTGGTATTACACATAATGTATTCTGCATATAAGTTAAATAAGTAGGGTAACAATATACAGCCTTGTCATACTTCTTTCCAATTTTGAACCAGTCCATTGCTCCATGCCTAGTACTAACTGTTGCTCTTCACCAGAATACAGGTTTCTCAGGAGACAGGTAAAGTGGTCTGGCATTCCTATCTCTTTCAGAATTTTCAACAGTTTGTACTCATCCACACAATCAAAGGCTTTTGTGTAGTCAATGAAGCAGATGTTTTCCTGGAATTCTCTTGCTTTCTGTATAATCCATCAAATGTTGGCAGTTTGTTCTCTGGTTCCTCTGCCTTTTATAAACCTAGCCTGTACATCCCCAAGTTTCCAGTTCATGTACTGTTGAAGGCTTGCTTGAATGATTTTGAGCATAACCTTACTAGTATGAGAAATAAGTGCAATTTTATGGTAGCCTGAACATTCTTTGCCATTGCCCATCTGGAGGATTGGAATGAAAACTGACCTTTCCCAGTCCTGTGGCCACTGCTGAGTTTTCCAAATCTGCTGATATATTGAGTGCAGCACTTCAACAGCATCACCTTTTAGGATTTGAAATAACTCAGCTGGAATTCCATCATCTCCACTAACTTTGTTCATAGTAATGCTTCCAAAGGCCCACTTGACTTCACACTCCAGGAAGTCTGCCTCTAGGTGAGTGACCACACCATCATGGTCATCCAGATCATTAAGATCTTTTCCGTACAGTTCTTCTGTGTATTATTGCCAGCTCTTCCTAATCTCTTCTGATTCTCATAGGTCCTTACGATTTCTGTCATTTATCCTATTAATTCCAACTGGAATGAGATACACTTTATGGTATTATATAGGTGAGGGTCATGTCATTATTCAAGGTCATTCCTGGTGGCTCAGTTGGTAAAGAATCTGCCTGCAATGCAGGAGACCCAGGTCAATCCCTGGGTCAGTAAGATCCCCTGGAGAAGCAAATGGCAACCCAATCCAGTATTCTTGCCTGGAGAACTCCATGGACAAATAAGCCTGGCAGGCAACAGTTCATGGGGTCACAAAGAGTCAGACACGACTGAGTGACTTTCACTTTAACACGTCATTATTCAGATTTTTGTTCTTATGGCTCCAATTTTCATTGTATAATTTCACTTTCTCCATCCAATGTAGTTGCAGTTGCAACCACAAAAACAAGGCAATGGGTTCTAAGAGCCAGTGCTTTTAAATCTAAGGTATTACTCTTGTTCCATTATCAAAGACTGTGATTCAGGGTTATTACTATGGAATATTTAGGGATGCTGAATTCATGCCATGCACCCCAACAGCTGCTCATTTGGTACCCACACAGCAGTGAGGACACTCTTCTTTGCTACAGAGAATCTTTCTCTGCCCAGTACATCAGGCACCTACAACCAAGAGATCCAAGTAGCCCTAAAGTTAGACCTCAACCCTAAGCTGTACAAAAAGCTTAATAGTAAATTTGGCTCTCTCCATCCACGTACAGGACACCACCTGGAATGTTCAGGTCAGCTTACTACAGTTGCATGGACCTCAACCAATTTAAAGAAAGATAAAAAGATAAATGTTCTCAACAAAGACCTACAGTAAATAAACAAACAAACCACTCAAAGTAATTGACAGATTCAGTACAATCCCTATCAAACTACCAATGGCATTTTCCCAATGGTGGGAAGATTTGGGAGAATGGCATTGAAACATGTGAAATGTCATGTATGAAACGAGATGCCAGTCCAGGTTCAATGCACGATGCTGGATGCTTGGGGCTGGTGCACTGGGACGACCCAGAGGGATGGTATGGGGAGGGAGGAGGGAGGAGGGTTCAGGATGGGGAACACATGAGAAATAAAGGAATAAAAAATTAAAAAAAAAATAATAATAATAAAATAAAAGAATGGTCCGAGCCAGCCAAAGCAGGGGCCCAAGACACCACAGGTCTGCTGGAGGCACTTTCATATCTGGTCTTTGCTCTTAAAGATTCTGAAAGTCCAGAACAGAAATTCTTTTCTAAAGGACAATTTATTTGAAGTTAATTAAAATGCAAATTACTAAAAAAAAAGATACATGCAACCCAATGTCCATGGGGTATGGAAAAAGAATCTTTCTATTATAAAGTGGATATACATATAACAGATTCACTTGGCTGTACACCTGAAGTTAATACAATATCATAAATCAACCATATGCCAATCAAAAAAATTTTAAACACGTCTCAATAAAAACCTACTATAAATAAATAAGTGAATGGAAAAAATTATAAAAGTTCTCAAGACACAAATGTCTTCACATGGACACACTGTGGAGTCACATGCTACAAACACTTTAATTCATTAGAACCAAACAGTATATATTACACAAGATGGCAAGACTTTTATAACTACAAAGCTATAAACTGTAAACATACTACAAATATTCACATATTTACTTACTTTCTACCAGAATCAGGGCCCCAAAGGCAACAACAGTGACAAAGATGGCACAGATGACATCCAGATACACAGCGAGCCATCGGGATGTTGTCAAAAGCAGGAACCAAGGCTCTGGGTTTGTGAACCGTAATAAGCATAATACATAAATAAAAAAAAAACATGTTAGCTGCTTCTAATGAGGGAGAGCATTTCCTCAGTTGAGGTACAGAAGATTTTACACAAGGTAGGACAGCAAAGTCACACATTCAAGGAACCTGAAGATTTGAGAAAACTAGGTTCTAACACAAGGCAAGGTATGGGACACACAGGAATCAGTCCAGGAAGCAAGCATTGAAAATGTCAACCCACAGTTTATCAATAGAAATACGATCACAAGAAAGAAGATGGAAAATCGTCTCATTGGTGCATTTTCTGCAGTGCTGGGCCTCAGCATGAAGATCATCCTCTCACATGTCGACTGTTCCCAGCTCTCAGACAGCAGACAGAGCTCACACTGTTTCCAGCACCTTCCGCACTCACCACAGAGCCCTGCAGTGTTTATTCTTAGGAGCCAGTGTCTACATGACCATCAGCTAACAGGATCTGCGTGTGGCTTTCAAAATGTTACTTTATCTTCAAAATACAGTAATGATTGAAAAGTTTGACCAGGATTTTATAGACTTAGAGGAAATTCTGAATTTTCTACCTAGGGAAAACAACTTCACTGATACAAAGTATAATCAAGTGGGTGGCCAATCAGGAAATTAGTTTCATCAATCACATCTCCTACCCTCCATGCTCTGAAACCAGTTGGCAAACTACAGCCTGGGGGACAAGAATAGCAACCACCTGGTTCTGAAAAAATTTTATTGGAAACAATCATTTGCTGATATATTATCTTTGCCTGTCTTTGTGCTACAACAGCCAAGGTGAGTAGTTGCAACAGACACAGTATAGCACACAAAGCCTACATTATTTTCTATCTGGATCTTTGCAAAAAACAAAATTTTACTGAGTCCTGCCCTAAAGAAACAGAAGTCCACAGGGCACAGTGATGGAAGGACAATGCATGTCAGTCAGGGGAGAAAAGCAGGGGGTGACGGGGAAGAGGGGAGCACAGAAGAGATGCTGAGAGGAAGGGGTGGGCAGGGTGGGTGTGCAGAGGGGGACATGCAGGTGACACAGAGAGAGGTGCTGGCCTACTAGGCCACCTGAGATGGAGGTCAGGCCTCAGAAGGCAGCACATCCCATCTGAAATTATTTCCAGAAACTTACAGACCTGAGTGCAAATCCTGATACGTGTCGAACAGCTCCTGAAACCTCTGTTCAGCTTTGTATGCCCGGATGGTCCAGAGTCCCTGCAGAGAAGATGCTAAGTGGGAAAACACCAGGCTCCGTGCTGGAGAAGCAGAGACAGACACACAACAGAGAAAGTCAGGGAAGCTGGATGCGAGGAAACCCACTGACTCCTGGGCTATATGGTGACACCTCCCACCAATAGGAATCCTCCATGTGACCCTCACTCCTGCTCACATCAGGTTTCACTTTAATGACCTGGGGATAAAAGATTCTCTTTGAAACTATGTTTGACGAAATTCATTCACAGCTAGATTTAGATAAAGAAATTCTTTACTGGTTCTTTCATCAAGGTCCTCTCAAACATGCCTCCCTCCAAATTCTCCTGGCATCTCTCCAAGTGGAAATTGTTCACAAATTTTAAAAAATTTATTGAAGTATAGTTGATTTACAATAATGTGTTAGTTTCAGGTATATATTATGTTCATTCAGTTATTTTTTTCTGATTATATTCCATTACAGGTTATTACAAGATGCTGAATAAAATTTCCTGTGCTTTATAGTAAATTCTTGTTGCATATCTATTTGACAAATAGTAGTATGTCTATTAACCCCATATTTCTGCTTTGTTCCTCCCTCCCTCCCAATCCCCTTTGGTAAGTTTTCTATGTCTCTGAGTCTATTTCTATTTTGTGTACAGATTTATTTGTATTATTTTTAGATTCCATGTATAAGTGATACCATATTTGTCTTCCTCTGACCTTTTTAAAAAAAATATTATTCTCTAAATCCATCCATGTTGCTTCAAATGGCTATAATTTTTTCTTTTTCATTGTTAACTAATTTTTGAATCAGTAGCATTCTAAAATTTAATTCCTCATTAGAGTCGTCACCACCCTGGATTTTGATGAGTTACCTGTGTGCCGTCTCCACCTTAGATGAGTAGCCTAAGGGCTGGGATAGAGTCAGTACATCCCCCACCCTGGACCAGAGCCAAACACAGGACAGGGTGAGACGGGTAAGGGGAGTGGACAATCTGCTGTCTCCCCCGTCCTGGGCCTCCCCCTGCACCTGCACCAGGAGCCTCTGTGTGGGTCACCCGGCACTGCACCACCCTTGTGCCCACAGGACCCAGCGGATGGATGCTTTCATAGCTTCCCTGCTAGATCTCTGAACTGTGACATTATCTCACACTTTCCCTTTGTCCTTTGTTCACGCAAAGAGCTGAAAGTGACTCGGTGGTGCCTTTGTTCATGCAGTTGAGTACCTGTGTTCTCATTCCCACATCCACACTGCTCTCTGTCTCTTCACTCTATTGACTAACTTTTTAGCTTCCTATAACGTTTTGCTTATAAGAGCAACATAAACTCAGATGGAGCTCATGCTCCAAATAATAAAGACAAGGTACTGTGTTCAGGCCTTTTCTTCAGCCAGCAGGTATCCCAACCCACCCCCAGAACTCAGACAGGAAGCAGGGTGCTCACAGGGATGATGCAGGGGTTACTGGGCCCATCACCCTGTCAGGACAATGCCAGGAGTCCAGCTCCAGAGAGCACAGAAAACTCACCAGACCCAGGCTCTCATTTCCTAAGCAAATGAGGTTACATCAACACTATCCATCACAGACAGGGCTTCTGAGCAGGAAGCAGACGTGGTTGTTCCCCCAGGGAGAGTCCTGGAATGAACTCTCCAGAGTGGCCTCCCTCACCTGCTTCCCTGTCAGGAGATCAAAGTGCAGGTAATTCTAGCAGGGATGGAGGGCAGGGTGGACTTTAGAACCCAGGTTTCATCTCAGCCTTGAACACCAGAGAACCAGACACCCCATCACCTACCTCACCTCATGCCCAAGAGTTACAGGCTGGGGGAATCTGGGCCTGTAAAAATCTATCCTGCTTCTCTCAAACCCCATTAAGGGCTGAGCAGAATGCCAGGATGAGTGAACTGGATGGTCTGCAAAGAAAATTAGCTAGTATAGGGGGTGAGGGAATGTCAAGGTTCCGGTGGTGTGTTGCCGAATGTAACACTTTTCCCACAAGCACTGAGCTCGCTGTCCTGAAGCAGACTATGTCCCAGTTATGGTGTCAGCTCACAGTCAGAGACACGTGTAACCCTACAGTTCACATGACTGATGTCTGTGTTTCCCACAAACCTGAGGACACTTGGGGACACACACCCCCAGGATGGCAGATCTTCCCGGGCAGGATGACCCCAGGCTGACAGCCCTGCTGCAGATGATCATTCAAGCTATGTGAGACCTGCTAGTTGTGAGTAAGTTCTTGATTGCCTCATGTTCAAGGTTCCAGTCCCTTTGGTCATGATCAGCAAGTACTTTACAAGCATCAGTTCAAGAAATCCTCACGAGAACTCCAGAGACTAAGGGATTAGGAGCACTCACTGCCCAAGATTAACTATTTTAACCCACCAAAGTGACAGACCTGGGTGTGAGACATAACTTTCTTAATCCCAAGGTTGTGCTTTTAATCACAACAGCAGTGTCTCAGTTCAGTTCAGTTCAGTAGCTCAGTCATGTCTGACTCTGTGATCCCATGAACCGCAGCACGCCAGACCTCCCTGTCCGTCGCCAACTCCTGGAGTTCATTCAATCTCATGCCCATTGAGTCGGTGATGCCATCCAGCCATCTCATCCTCTGTCATCCCCTTCTCCTCCTGCCCCCATCCCTCCCAGCATCAGAGTCTTTTCCAGTGAGTCAACTCTTTGCACAAGGTGGCCAAAGTACCAAAGTTTCAGCTTTAGCATCATTCCTTCCAAAGAACACCCAGGACTTATCTCCTTTAGAATGGACTGGTTGGATCTCCTTGGAGTCCAAGGGACTCTCAAGAGTCTTCTCCAACACCACAGTTCAAAGGCATCAATTCTTCGGTGCTCAGCTCTCTTCACAGTCCGACTCTAACATCCATACATGACTACTGGAAAAACCACAGCCTTGACTAGATGGACCTTTGTTGGCAAAGTAATATCTCTGCTTTTGAATATGCTAGCAGTGTCTCCGAGGGAGAATAATCACGGTTAAGGATGCCTGTGTGTGACAATGTGCATTTTTCCCCAGGCTTTGTTATATATGTTCAGAAAACCCTCAGGTACCATCCAACAACCTTCACCACTACTGCACATCTTATTAAGCATCCGAGGTTGAATAGAGTTCCTGGCAATCTAGTATGAGAACTCCTTAAAACAGCAGACTTGATGATCCATGGTCCTAATACACCTGACACACATCTTAACCCTCCCCTAACAATGCTTGTAGCAGACCTTGCTAGTTGATCCTAGCACCTTTCAGACAGAGTTTGGATATGGCTTCATCATTCAGGTACTGCCAAAGGCAAAAAGCTGGTTAGAAAAAGACAACCAAATTCCACCCTGGTTTTATGTACTTGTCCATTGCTTTGCTCACTTTTGTAAAAATGTGCCTCTGAAAACCCTATTATAATTAGCTGGCAAATGTCATTAAGATGAAAATGTCACCTAAGCTTCCAGAGGCAGTTATGCAGTAGGATCTGAAACTAAACCTCAGGGCGTCAGCAGTCTTTCACAGCACAAGCAGGATTATGCCTTCTGGTCATAGCAGTCAGGTGTCCTTCTTTTTGCTGGTGGCTCCAGTAGTGACCTGAAGATATATTCTCACTCACTCAGTTGCTCACTTGTGTCTAACTCTTTCTGACTCCATGAACTGTAGCCCACCAGGCTCTTCTGTCCATGGTATTATCTGGGCAAGAATACTGGACTGGTTTGCTATTTTCTCTTCCAGGAAATCTTCCCAACCTAGGGACTGAACTCATTTCTCCTGCATCTCCTGCATTGGCAGGCAGATTCTTTTATCACTGAGCCATCTGGGAAGCCCTAAAATATACTTTCAGTTACTATTTAGAGAAAACAGTGGTGTCATCATTTCAGGCACAGACCTACCACCTAGAGAGAGCATAAACAGTTCTAATCAGCTGGCCACCACATTTGGTTACCTAGCGTGTGTAGGAGGTGGTATCTTGATTGAATTTAGTGTCTAACTTATTGCAGAGTACTAGGATGCAGGAAAATCCACATGTCCCACAGAGATGATGCCAAAGTTCTCAGACTCTCCAGCTCAAATACTGAGAAAATCCTGCACTGCTTTTTAAAAAAGCCTCAGGAGCAGCCCTTCTCTCCACTTCCATATGGATGGGAAATGGCCCTTCCCCAGGCAAAAATCTCTGTCAAGTGTTCCTTCTGGAACAACCCCTCATTGAATATACCAGAGAGCTGTTTTTCAGCAAGACTCTTGAATGACCCCATTTCATGGGCAGCCTCAAACCATAAAATATCTGAAGCCTTGTCTTCACAGAAGACTGGATGGAGCTCATCATTCCTCTCTGCCTTCCAGGTTCTACCATCAACCAAGTCACATCAACAGAATGTCACACACACCTGGACTCTACTGCTCCACATCCATCCAAACACTTCACAAAACTGGACCTTACAAAAGTTAGCTGGTTCTCTTGATGACTGAAATTTTTCTTTATAGCTTTTATGAAATAGATGATCACTATCCTTTTTGCAACTAATTAGAAAATATCTCTTTAAAAGGTGAAATTGTTAGTCGCTCAGTAGTGTCCAACTCTTTGTGACCCCATGAACTTTATGTAGTCCACCAGGATCCTCTCTCAAATGGAATTCCCCATGCAAGAATACTGGAGTGGGTTGCCATTTCCTTCTCCAGGGTAACTTCCTGACCCAGGGTTCAAACCAGGGTCTCCTGCATTTCAGGAAGATTCGAAAGTCAACAGGGAAGCAAACATCTTACATGTTTATTATAAAAACAAAACATGCAACTGCCACAGTGAAAAAACTCATTTGATTGGATAACTGAGATTTTTTTTTCCACTTGGTAGATACAAAGAACCATGAGGCTCAACATTCTCTTCTTGGCTTGGTTTCTAGAAAGTTAAGTTGATATTAATTTGTAATAATTATTTATGGTTGAGGTCTCTAATATGAACATATTCCCACCTTACTTTTTGGCTATAGTTTTTATAACTGTTAAAAGTATATACTTCTACTTTTCTTATTAGTTTTAATATTGATGAAATATGTGCATTAATAATAAGATAAATTCATCACCTGTGATTACCTGAACAATAGAATGATTAGTCATAAAATGTGATCTCCATTATTTCTTTTTTTTTTGGATGCACCTTGCAGGCTCTTAGTTCCCTGACCAGGGATTGAAGCAGCAGAAGCACAGAGTCTTAACCATAGGACCACAGAAAAGTCCCTGTTCACATTATTCTAAAACTAGGAAGCTGAATGGAGTAATAAATTAAATGTATACTGAACAGATCCCCCTCTCATGTCCTCCTAAGGAATTCTTTTCAGCATCATTTATATGAATAGCTTTAAGAAAGGGGGAGCCACAAAGAGTGTGGAATCACCCCAAATACTAGTAATGATATAGAGCAAACCTGCAAATAACAGGGGCTTATCTTTTCATTAGGGCTTTCCTGGTGGATCAGACAGTAACGAATGCACCTGCAATGCAGGATACCTGGCTTCAACCTTTGGGTTTGGGAAGATCCTCTGGAGAAGGGAATGGCTACCCACTCCAGTAGTTTTGCCTGGAGAATACCATGGACAGAGGAGCCTGGTTGGCTACAATCCATGGAGTTGCAAAAAGTCAGACACAACTGAGTGACTAACATATGTCTTTTCAATACATTTAACAAATTCAACATACTTGAACATGTGAAAAAAAGTATTTTTCAAATATATCACTTCTGACATATACTTCATGAGGTCCCCTTTACTTTTCTAATCTTTTCCTTTCCTTGTCATTTCTGGTAACTTCAGGAGGAGAAAAACTGTCTATTTTCCTTCTATATTATTAGTTCCAACATGATAAAATATTTTTAAGAAAAGTATTTACAGAGTGGATACTCTGTGTTAGGAAATATGTCATGAACAAGACAGAAATGGTCCCTGTCCTCATGGTGCTCACATTCATTCTCCTTGTGCTAAAATGCAAAGATGCAGCTGGCCTGCCACCAGCTCTATTTGCCTTAAGAACCACGCCGACTCACAGTGGCCATAACATTCAATTATCTAACATGACTTGTGAGAAATTCCAGAAGACAGAGTCTGCAGAATTTCAGGGGTCTGGTTAATTATTGCATAAATGGAAGCCAGCCTGCATTGCCATCCCAACCTGAGAGTCCCTGTACTCACTTGTACATTCCAGGCGTTTCACATCACGCGATGTCCTTAAGAAATACCACCGGAGGACAAAGAAAATGATGCCAAGGGGAATCACAGGTATAGCAATCCAAGGAATTGCAGCCACCATCACGACCACCATACCAACCACAAGAAGAAAAGTCTGAAATAGCAAAAATAGATGCAGAGGCCTCCTTATGAAGGGTACTTTTCAAAGATAAACTGTAATGATTTGTTCTATTAGGATTAAACTCCTTCCCTCAAAAAGGATTTGTTGGGACAGCAGGGAATCTTTCTCTTCCAAATAAATACAATTATAGGTGGTCCTCATGATATTTAGTGCATATGCCGAACAGGATGATAAGAATTTTCTAGGTATCCGCACTTGTGATACACTCAGTAGCCCTTTGAGGCAGGCATTACCACTTTTAACAGATGATAATATTTAAGGCTCAGAGAGTAGGCGCTGAATCCCAAACTATCAGGAGTCAGAAGGTGTTATTAGAGAGATGAGTGAGCAGGCATCACAGGTGAGGAATCCAGATGCCTCAGCTATACATGGAGGAATAAAGAAGTGGTTAAATACAAAGTTGTGTCCAGAATGTGTCCAGAAAAGTAGGACAAAATTTAAATGTTGATCTTTGGAAGTAGGAATTTCTCTTTCAAGATTTTCTATCCATACTTAATACTTACTGAGTGTTGACTGTATACAGAGCTATACCTTCAAACCTTCACATGTATTAACTCATTAATCCTCACAATAGCTCTATCTAGTAACAGTATTGTCTCATTTTACAGATGGAGAGAGTGAAGCACAAGAAGAGGAAAAACAACTTGATGAACATTGCAAAGCCTAAGTCATGAAACTGGGAAGTCCATGTCATGAGTCTTTATGACATATATAAGCTTGCCCCCAATATACAGCCATCTTTCTATCGTTATAGTAAGTGTTTAAAATGCCTGTTCCAAAGGTTAATGATTGTAACAATGACAGATTCCATTTACCAAGTGTTTACTGTACGTAAGACAATGGGCTAAGAGTTCCATGAGCATTTTCTTAATCATCACATTATCCCATGAGATTATTCTATCTTGGTCAAAAAAAAAAAAAAAAAAAGAGAGCAGGTAGAAGAGAAAACAAAATCATTGGTTTTTGCTGCTTTAAGCATCCATCTTTAGAAGGAAAAGTATAATACCCTTATTTTTTAAGAATGCAATCAACATTTAAGAATGCAATCAACACTGCCTGCCTATTATGACAGTGGGGTGGGGTGGTGGGGATGTGCAGGTTCAGTCTGGGCCAAGGCCTACAAAGCTTATGATCTCAGGTGGATATGAATTCATGGTGATCTGCACAAGGCAGAGAGTGCTGGGGAAACACAGAGAATTCAGGAACACTTTTAGACAATTCTAAGAAGAGAATTATGGCCAAATTTTACAGCCTGGTTGAAAAAATAGAAAGAGTGGTAAGAAAACTTGCAGGCAGCAACTACCATTGATGGAAATTTTGACCAAAAAGGAGCTGAGATGAGAAGTTAAGATGCCTGTCTGAGTTAACACTGGTTGTTATGGGTCCTCTCAGCACCAGGACCTGCATCCATGCTCACCACCCCAGGACCTCCCCACCTTGTCACCCAGGGCAGCTGGCCCAGGTGTTTCTCTGAGGGATGGGTTAGGGGTGGTCATGCCTGTATCACAGAGACTTGGGTTATCATTTCACAGCTCTTCCTGATCAGTTTTCTCAGAGGATCTTCACAACCATCTTGTGAATGAGAAAAGTAAGAACTTCATTTTCATTTACAGATATGGCATAAAGATTGGAGGGTAAGTGGTTGTCCTAAGTTTTCCCAGAAGGATGACAGGTCAAGGAGAAAGGCAGGAGCAGTTTGTACTCAGGGAATCCTAGAGTCTTGGCCACAGGCAGGAGGAGCCTAGAAGGAGGAGGAAAGGTCCAGAACTGTGACTTGGTATCCAGGAGACCTTGGGAACTAAACTATATTATCTGGATGGAGACACATGTGCTTTTCCTGTTTTTCACACATCTGCTGTGGTATCAAAATAAAACCCAGAGTGAAGAGGATGGGATTCTGAAGTAATACTTCCCAGTCATTAGTGGAAAAAATAGCCCTGACTGACCTCTCTCCTATTAGACCTACAGATGAACAACTGCTTTACAGCCACTGTATTATGCATTCCACCTGATAAAACCTTCATGTTCATGGGGAGGAGTTCTGGCAGCTCCTTCTAAGTCTGGTCTTAAGTCACCTGGCTTGCCATCATTGATTGTCATAAGTGAAGTGAAGTCGCTCAGTCATGCCTGACTCTTAGCGACACCATGACTGCGGCCTATCAGGCTCCTCCATCCATGGGATTTTCCAGGCAAGAGTACTGGAGTGGGGTGCCATTGCCTTCTCCAAAGTCATAAAAACCTGCTAAAATGTCAATAAAAAATTCAAATTAGTTTTTTAGTATACTCACTGGGTTAAAGCTCAACATTCAGAAAACTAAGATCATGGCATCCAGTCCCATCACTTCGTGGCAAATAGATGCGGAAACAGTGGAAACAGTGGCTGATTTTATTTTGGGAGGCTCCAAAATCACTGCAGATGGTGATTGCAGCCATGAAATTAAAAGACACTTACTTCTAGGACTTCCCTGGTGGCTCAGACGGTAAAGCATTTGCCTACAGTGCAGGAGACCTGTGTTCAATCCCTGGGTCAGGAAGATCCTCTGGAGAAGGAAATGGCAATACACTCCAGTACTCTTGCCTGGAAAATCCCATGGACAGAGAAGCATAGTAGGCTACAGTCCACAGGGTTGCAAAGAGTCGGACACAACTGAACGACTTCACTTTCACTACTGCTTGGAAGGAAAGTTATGACCAACCTAGACATCATATTAAAAAGCAGAGACAATACTTTGTCAACAAAGGTCTATCTAGTCGAGGCTATGGTTTTTCCAGTAGTCATGTATGGATATGAGAGTTGGACTATAAAGAAAGCTGAGAGCCAAAGAATTGATGCTTTTGAACTGTGGTGTTGGAGAAGACTCTTGACAGTCCCTTGGACTGCAAGGAGATCTAGCCAGTCCATCCTAGAGGAGATCAGTCCTAGGTGTTTATTGTAAGGACTGATGTTGAAGCTGAAACTCCAATACTTTGGCCACCTGATGTGAAAAGCTGACTCATCTGAAAAGACTCTGATGTTGGGAAAGATTGAGGGCAGGAGGAGAAGGGGACAACAGAGGATGAGATGGTTGGATGGCATCACTGACTCAATGGACATGAGTTTGGGTAATCTCCGGGAGTTGGTGATGGACAGGGAGGTCTGTCGTGCTGCAGTTCATGGAGTCTCAAAGAGTAGGACACAACTGAGAGACTGAATTGAACTGAACTGAGAAGACTCACATCATTTGATGGACAGCATTCATCAGTTTCAATAATTTGGCTTTCCCCAGGTGAAGGCCTGTTAAGACTAACCCAGCCTGGAAGATAACCTGGGAAGCAGAGGTAAAATCAAAATGAAGGGCTCCACAGAAGCTGAGCCAACGCTTTTTCCTTAGGTATGCATTCAGTTCAGTTTAGTTCAGTCATTGAATCCTGTCTGACTCTTTGAGACCCCATGGACTGCAGCACCCCAGGCCTCCCTGTTCATCACCAACTTCTGGGGTTTATGCAAACTGATGACCATCACGTTGGTGATGCCATCCAACCATCTCATCCCCTGTTGTCCCCTTCTCCCACCTTCAATTTTTCCCAGTATCAGGGTCTTTTCAAATGAGTCAGTTCGTCGTCTCATGTGGCCAAAGTATTGGAGCTTCAGCTTCAACATCAGTCCTTCCAATGAACACTCAGGACTGATCTCCTTTAGGATGGACTGGTTGGATCTCCTTGCAGTCCAAGGGACTCTCAAGAGTCTTCTCCAACACCACAGTTCAAAACATCAATTCTTTGGCACTCAGCTTTCTTTATAGTCCAACTATCACATCCATACACGACTACTGGAAAAACTATCGCTTTGACTAGACAGACCATTATCTGCAAAGTAATGTCTCTGCTTTTTAATATGCTACCTCAGTTCAATTCAGTTCAGTTCAGTCACTCAGTGTGTCCAACTCTCTGCAACCCCATGGATCGCAGCACGCCAGGCTTCCCTGTCCATCACCAACTCGCGGAGCTCACTAAGACGCACGTCCATTGAGTCAGTGATGCCATCCAGTCATCTCACCCTCTGTCGTCCCCTTCTTCTCCTGCTCCCAATCCCTCCCAGCATCAGAGTCTTTTCCAATGAGTCAACTCTTTGCATGAGGTGGCCAAAATACTGGAGTTTCAGCTTCAGCATCATTCCCTCCAAAGAAATCCCAGGGCTGATCTCCTTCAGAATGAACTGGTTGGATCACCTTGCAGTCCAAGGGACTTTCAAGAGTCTTCTCCAACACCACAGTTCAAAAGCATCAATTCTTTGGCACTCAGCTTTCTTCACAGTCCAACTCTCACATACATACATGATCACTGCAAAAACCATAGCCTTGACTAGACAGACCTTTGTTGGCTAAGTGATGTCTCTGTTTTTCAATATGCTATCTAGGTGGTCATAACTTTTCTACCAAGGAGTAAGTGTCTTTTAACTTCATGGCTGTAGTCACCACGTGCAGTGATTTTGGAGCCCCCCAAAAATAAAAGTCTGACACTGTTTCCACTATGTCCCCATCTATTTCCCATGAAGTGATGGGACCAGATGCCATGATCTTCATTTTCTGAATGTTGAGGTTTAAGCCAACTTTTCACTCTCCTCTTTCACTTTCATCAAGAGGCTTTTGAGTTCCTCTTCACTTTCTGCCATAAGGGTGGTGTCATCTGCACATCTGAGGTTATTGATATTTCTCCCGGCAATCTTGATTCCAGCTTATGCTTCTTCCAGCCCAGTGCTTCTCATGATGTACTCTGCATAGAAGTTAAATAAGCAGGGTGACAATATACAGTCTTGATGTAATCCTTTCCTATTTGGAACCAGTCTGTTGTTCCATGTCCAATTCTAGCTGTTGCTTCCTGACCTGCATACAAATTTCTCAGGAGGCAGGTCAGTGGTCTGGTATTCCCATCTCTTTCAGAATTTTCTGCGGTTTATTGTGATCCACACAGTCAAAGGCTTGGCATAGTCAATGAAGGAGAAATATATGTTTTTCTGGAACTCTCTTGCTTTTTTGATGATCCAGCGGATGTTGGCGATTTGATCTCTGGCTCCTCTGCCTTTCGAAAACCAGCTTGAACATCTGGAAGTTCACAGTTCACGTATTGCTGAAGCCTTGGCTTGGAGAATTTTGAGCATTACTTTACTAGCGTGTGAGATGAGTGCAATTTGTGCGGTAGTTTGAGCATTCTTGGCATTGCCTTTCTTTGGGATTGGAATGAAACTGAGCTTTTCCAGTCTGTGGCCACTCCTGAGTTTTCCAAATTTGTTGGCATATTGAGTGCATCACTTTCACAGCATCATCTTTCAGGATTTGAAAGAGCTCAACTGGAATTCCATCACCTCCAATAGCTGTTCATAGTGATGCTTTCTAAAGCCCACTTGATTTTACATTCCAGGATGTCTGGCTCTAGGTGAGTGATTAAGTTGGGCATAACTTTTCTTCCAAGGAGGAAGTGTCTTTGAATTTCATGCTGCAGTCACCATCTGCAGTGATTTGGAGCCCAAAAAGTAAAGTCTGACAGTTTCCACTGTTTTCCCATCTATTGCTATGAAGGGATGGACCAGTTGCCATGATTTTAGCTTTCTGAATGTTGAGTTGTAAGCCAAATATTTCACTCTCCTCTTTCACTTTCATCAGAGCTCTTTAGTCCCTCTTCACTTTCTGCCATAATGATGGCATCAATCTGATATATGAGGTACTGATATTTCTATGGGCATCTTGATTCCAACTTGTGCTTCATCCAGTCCAGCATTTCTCATGATGTACTCTACATATACGTTAAATAAGCAGGGAGACAATATACAGCCTTGACATACTTCTTTCTCCATTTGTAAACCAATCTGTTGTTCCATGTCCAGTTCTAACTGTTGCTTCTTGACTTGCATACCAATTTCTCAGGAAGCAGGTCAGGTGGTATGGTAATCCCATCTCTTTAAGAAGAAGACCCATTATAAACACTCTGAGAGCTCCAAAGTTAGGTAACATGCCTCAGATTTCATGCCACTAAATTCTGAAATAATTTAAAGCGGTTGTCTCTGACATCTACTTGTAGGTAATACTATAGCCACCCTCATTGTGGATTGAATATCATAATATATATATTATATATATATATATATCTATATATATATATATATATATAATCATGGCATCTGGTCCCATCACTTCATGGGAAATAGATGGAAAACAATGGAAACAGTGTCAGACTTTCTTTTTGGGGCTCCAAAATCACTGCAGATGGTGACTGCGCCATGAAATTAAAAGACGCTTACTCCTTGGAAGGAAAGTTATGACCAACCTACATAGCATATTCAAAAGCAGAGATGTTACTTTGCCAACAAAGGTCTGTCTAGCCAAGGCTATGGTTTTCCCCAGTGGTCATGTATGGATGTTAGAGTTGGACTAGAAGAAAGCTGAGTGCCAAAGAATTGATGCTTTTGAACGTGGGTTGGAGAAGATCTTGAGAGTCCCATGGACTGCAAGGAGATCCAACTAGTCCATTCTAAAGGAGATCAGTCCTGGGATTTCTTTGGAAGTACTGATGCTAAAGCTTGAAACTCCAGTACTTTGGCCACCTCATGCGAAGAGTTGACTCATTGGAAAAGACTCTGATACTTGGAGGGATTGGGGGCAGGAGGAGAAGGGGATGACAGAGGATGAGAGGACTGGATGGCATCACTGACTCGATGGACATGAGTTTAAGTGAACTCCGGGAGTTGGTGATGGGACAGGGAGGCCTGGCATGCTGTGATTCATGGGGTTGCAAAGAGTCGTACATGACTGAGAGACTGAACTGAACTGAACTGAAACGGTTTGTGTTTACAGATGAATATACATTTCTGAATCTTTTATTGCCAGCTATCTCAAAACCCTTTATAGAAGTTGGCAGAAGATGACAATAGTATCTCAACAAAAAGTCATTGAAGAAGGAAACAAAAGATTCTGGTGTACAATACATATGCCTTCCCTGAAACCAA